>NW_010335670.1:89413-113203 GCF_000700745.2 Antrostomus carolinensis
TAATCGCAAAGATGCTTCTGATAGAGAAGGGACTGTGGGCTTTCATACCACACTAGGAGACTGTGAGAGATTCTGAGGTTAGAAAACTAACTGAGCACAGAAATGTGCACCCTTGCAAATCACACAGTTCTTAACTGTTTATGGAAATAAAAGGGCATGGTGAGGTTGCCAAACTAAAATAAATTATTTTTGCTGTCAAAATTCTGCAAGTGCTTGAAGGTCACTGTAACTGTATTAACTTCAGGGGCTTCATTAAAGGATTAATTTTTTTAATTATGAAGAACAGTATGGGTGAAAAAGTCCATTTTACAGAAACCCCACCCTAATAACAGAAAATGATGTTTGATTAATACTTCTATTTCTCAGAGGCGCTTAATGCAGTGTACAAATGCGAAGATTGATTAAGTAAAAATCTTAGAATTACTAAGGCTGCTATGGTTTTGAAAGTGTTTAAATGCAGCACACTGTAGGGCAGAGATGAGAGAAAGCTTCATAATTAATGATTGAAGGGTGGTAGCCAACAACTGATAGCTTGCTGGCAGAAGAGCTGTCATGTCTCACAGCAGTCTGAGTGACATGGACAGGGCAGTTCTGACCTGTGCGTCTGCATCCCTGCAACCCAGCTCATATTCATGTATTTAGTGGTATTTGCCTGCCCAGAGAGGCTGCAGGCTCCATCCTGGGAGATACCCAGGACCCAGCTGGGCAAAGCCTGGCAGTGCCCGCAGGGAGCAGGCGGTACCTGAGCTCCTGTCCCCTGGCACCAGCCTGATTCCCCCATGTGCAGAGGGAGCCTTGCGATGCCATGAAAGGTACTGAGCCATGTTTTATTGCCAGCTCCAAAGTTGAACAACTACCTACTAAAGCAGTAAGAACAGTGTCCTTGTTGCATCCCGAGAAAAATGGGAATTATTTTAGTTGTGGCCTTACCTGCACTGTCTGAGCTCTGCTAAGCTGGAACCCTTCAGAAGCGTGCTTCAGTAGCTGAAATAATTGGAGACTGGAAAAGTAAATACGTTTTTAGTCACTGTTGCGCTGCTTGTGAAAACCCTGGTACTTTCATTCACATTGCTTAATTAGAGTTGCCTTTCAGGCTGCTGTACTGGAGGAGGTGTCAGCATTTCCAATATAAACCTCGAGAAGCAGAGGGCAAAAGCAGTCAGGTGTAGTCACGACTTCTTAGAGCACAGGGATTTTAGAAGCCTTTGAAGAACAATCAGAGGTATATTTGATTAGAAGATTAATTAAGCTAAATCTTGAAGTGCTGGATAGCTTGTGTTACCTCACTCTAGTGTATCAGTCACTGTTGCTGCAGTGACAGAGCTTGTGTGTTAGAAAAGCAAGAAAACTTTTTAATTTCATTACTGAAGAGGGAACTTCTCATTTGAAGCAAAAGACTAGCTAAATTATTTTCCTGTTATAAATCAAAACTGTATCAGATGAATGTTGCTTGGGATGCAGAGGCAAGTACTCACATTTCAAAATTAACACTGCCTGTGGAACCTGATTTTTTCATCCTTTCGGTGCCTCTTAATGCCGGGGCTGCTGGGTTGGCAGGGGGGATGGTGCCTTTGAAAATACGTGAGCACACACCTGCAGGAAAAAAGCACTTCTCATGGCTCAGTTCTTGGTCTTTCAGCCTTCTCTAGCTGACCTTATCGTATTTATGTTTTAGTACCTCTGAGGTGGCCTTTGGTTCTCCCACACTTCCCCAGCCCCAAGAGCCATGCAGCTTTTAACGTGGTAGCTAAAAAGATCCTGACCATAGTCCCGTGTTCTTGTGACACACGTGGCATGCTTCCTAATACTCCTGGTCTCTTAAAGTGGTTGGTGGCTATCAAGTATGTTAAAGTTGATAATTTTGCTTAAGAAAGAGAGAGAGGAACAAAAGTTTAGCACACTAAATAGGTATAGAATATATATTATCCTTAAGGCTCCAAACTCAAGTATTACATGATGGGGGGGGGTTCTAGGTATTTTATTTTAATTTGCTGTGTAAATTTAACCTTTCTCCTCTGTGGTGAGAAACAGAATGTGCTATGTCATGGTAGTATCCATGATCACATCCTCATTTTTCCCCACTGGACTGCTAACTAGCTCATTTATAGTACAGAATAGTTCATGTTATCTTCATGAATGTTCCTATTTTTCATTTCCCCTCTTGACCACATATGCACCAGACATAGGTATGTACTCGATACTACTAGGAGCTTGTTAAGAAGGCAGAGTTGATAATTTGCACGTAGGCTTTTCTGCGATAGCTATCTCACTGCGTTCAGAGGCTTCACAAGAGTGTGGAAAGGCAGAAATCAGCTTGACTTGCACAGAAGGTGAGCCATCAGCACAGCAAGGATGGGTGGCAGTGTGACAGAGATGACCCCCACCCCCTCACTGACATTCAGTGATGTGAAACTACTCATGTTCAAGTTTAAGAGAAGCAGTACCTTCAGCAGGTCATTACCCAAGGTTGTGTTGGGGTGCAAGGCTTAGTTTGCTTAGGTGCTGGCTTTTGATGACGCAGGCCAGGAGGAGGTAGTGGCAGTTATATCAAGAAACAGCTTCCTTCACTTTATTTGGTTTTGTGTTACGATTGGAATATTTTTGGCACAAGGTATATGCAGAAAGAACCTCCTCCTGGTGGGTCAAGTGAACCTTTGAACATCAGCATTTTTTCCCTTAAAAACCAAATTATGTCTATGCTACTTATTTAGTGTGCATCATCTGTTTAATTAATTAGCATTGCCTCATTACATGCCAGATCATCAGGAATGAACTAAGCAACAGCAGACAGACTTGTGAAGTGCTCAACAGCAGAAAGTCATGTGTTTGAGTGGTCTCAGCACTTCTCTGTGTTGTTCATAAATTGCTTGTATGTTTGCAAGAACAGCTGTGAAAGTCCTGAAAATCAGCAGTAAGGTACAGTGCTACAGGACAGTGGTCTGTTACTGCCTCTATTTATTTATTTATTTGTTTGTTTTTACATTTCCTTTTCCACCTTGCAAAAGTCCACTTTTATTTACTCTAAACAGGGGCTTTACTGCAGAGTGCAACTCTCCATGTTAAGAATTGAAACAACAAACTTCTGTTTGATAAACTAAACAAGCAAAAAGGGTTTAAGTCCTTTGCAAGGACATAAGGCACAAAAATTAAGCTGTGCGTAATTTTTAAACAGCAGAGGCTCTAGTTTTTCCTCACTTGCACAATGCAGTAATTTGGTGAACTGCAGTGGAAAGGAATACACTAAAGAGTGCCTCAGAAGTTGACTTGCCTCTTCCTCTTGGCTGACTTGTGTTTTCCTTAAAGGAAAGGTAAGAGCTACAACTTGTAAGACTTCAGGAGATTTATTTAGATCACACCAACCAAAAAAAAATAGTTTTGAAATACTATTCTCTTACTATTAAAGATCATGATAAGTGCAGCTCAGTTGACCCACAAGATTGCTCTGTCATGTTTTTATCATTAAAATAGAAGTAGTTACCGAGGCAGTGATGCTGGAAGAGGTCTTCTCATCTTCACACTTCTCTTGCTCTGATGGCATGTTGCTTTATAGCAAAGATAAACTGTAGTTTGCAATTTTGTGTAGAGAAAATAACACAAAACGAGAGACAAAACAAATTTGAACACTCAGAATGGAAAATTAATGTTCATTCTTGTAGTGTGCTTCCTGTAACACGTAGGCCAAAATGAAGCGCTGTAACTGACAAATGACAACAACACAACTTGAGACAAGATAGAAGAATTCAGACTAAAATTTATTGGTACTTTGAAGACACACAGTATTTTCTTCCACACACCAAAAAGCTTGTGGTACCTGTAATGCTGTGTAGTACTTCAGCTGGAGACCACCTTTATGAGGATTACAAAATGGCTGTCAGTTGCCATGTGGGAGACCTGGGATTTGGTTTCACCTGTGAAAAACTTCTGTCCCCCAGAGGAAGCCAAGGAGTGCCATGCTGCAGTGCAAGGTGCTGTTTTCTTCTGCTGGTGGAGGTATATAACTCAGTGTTGTGGTGTTACAGAACAAAGCTTCCTTCTCTGTCACTGAAGAGCTAATTAGAATTATTTATCTTTAAAATTCTCAGCATTATGCTTAAGCCACGGAGAGAAAGCAAAATATGCTGTTAGCCACCACTAGAAAAATAGACAACTTGAGGGTTTTTTCCAAAAATAAATGCTTCCCTAAATATTGCCTCTATAGTTTAATGAGTAGTAAGCAGAAAAAAAGCTGGGGAGGAGGGAGGGTGTGTATTAAAAAATGCATTTATATATAAATACTTTACCAGATGAACAATTTCATATGGACTGTGATGCTATAAAACCTGAAATGCTACAGCGTGACACAGCATTCATGTTGTTGAGCTAAAACATCAGCTGCTCCAGCAGTTGTACATTGTGGCCCCTGGAGAGTGCACTGAAGTTAACCAAATAATCTGATTTAACGACTGTGGATCCAGCTGAAATTTAGAGATAAAATAGTTTATGGCTGATCTTTTCCCTCTGGGTAGGAGGCTTTGTTTTCATAGACATTGAGTACCTATAGTTTTCATGGTGGCCAGTTGCCTGTTAGTGAAATGAAAAATGCAGTTACACTGAAAAAAAATCAAATCTGTGGTATCCTGGTTTTTCCTAGTTAGCTGGGTTTAAATGAGTTAAGTAGCACTTTGGGATTTGAGTAGTTTTGTTTGCTTTTTAACCCCTGCAAATGGACTGCCAAGTCAGAGTAAGATGTAATTTCTTGGTATTTCATCCACTGTCAATGAGCTGTTGTTTGCATATGAAATTCTCTCGTGTCTTTCCTAAAAAATGTTTCTTTCTGTATTTCAGCTTGTTAGTGACTTACTGGAATTCTGTTTCTACACCTTCCGAGAGTCTCAGGCACTGAAAGTAGAGTTTCCAGCCATGCTGGTGGAAATCATCAGTGACCAGCTACCAAAGGTGGAATCTGGGAATGCCAAACCCCTGTACTTTCACAGGAAGTGATAGAAAATGTCTTAAATGGAAGAACTCTGCCTTAAGTTTCCCTGTGTTATTCCACACCCATGAAGAACCCAAGAAACCATATTTTAAACATGCTATTTACACTTGTTCAGCAGTCTCTGAATAGTCTAAAATCATATGAAGGGTTTGGGGAAAGAAAAGCAGTTGACTCGGATTTGGCAAGACCTAGATGTTTGGAAATTACCCCATAACCCTAAAACACTTAGAAAATGTTCCTGTTCCTCTGGATGAAAAGCCATATCTAGTCAATAACTCTTTGATTTTGATATTTTAACAGATGGAGTTTTAAATATGCCATGTAGTTTCTGGTATTGTTTGCTTGTTTTAAAAGGGTTGGAGAACTAATGAGAACTTTTTAAAGCTTACCCTTGGTTTGCACATAAAACGTAAAGTCAATATGGGGCATTAATATTCTTTTCTTGTAAAAAAAACAAACAAAAACTATATATACACACACACATATACACACACACACACACACACAAAAACCCTAACGTGTAAAGTAATAACAGAACATTTGGTGTGGAATACTCTGTTATCCCCACCTGTGGCATTTGTTGTCCCATGTTATCCCATCATAGATGATATACACTGTGTTAAGTGTCCATTTACTATTTAATTAAAGAGGATAAGATGTGAAAACAAATGCCCTGGTATCAATTTATAGTATCTATTGTGCTGGCTTTACGAATAATTTTTTGCAGTCTTTTGCTGTACTGTACATTGCTGTATGTATAAATTGTGAAGGACCTGAAATAAGGTGTAAGGAACTTTTGTAAATGAGACAAAAAAAAAAATCTTTAATGGTTAATAGGATGAATGGGAAAGTATTTTTGAAAGAACTCTATTTTGCTGGAGACTATTTAAGTACTATCTTTGTCTAAACAAACAAGGTAATTTTTTTGTAAAGTGAAATGTTCTGCATGCATAATGAACCGTTTACAGTGTATTTAAGAAAGGGAAAGCTGTGCCTTTTTTAGCATCATATCTAATTTACCATCCTACAGTATCTGTTGTAAATAACCACACTTAACCTTTTTGGTTGTATTTAAGCCTTTCCTTTTCCTCTATATTTTTCTCCCTTTTGTCTCGCTTGCAAGCATATGTGACTTGAGCACATCTTAGAAATCCTGCTTCATATTTCTGTAGGAAACTACAGTATGTTGTGTTTGCCACTTCACAAAGGTTTCATTTAACAAGACAAATTACAGGCTCTCCAAAGCTTTTGCCAGCTTAATGATATAGTGAGTCCTTGCCCTCTGGTCCCTTTCTCCCTCAGGGGAACAGGGGCAAATAAGATGTTGAATGATTTTTCTTTTTTTTATTAAGGTTTCCCAGATTGTTTGTTTTTCCTTTGAATACTGGATACGTAAAACATCTTAAAAGGTCAGATTATTATTTCAGAGGGGGGAGAGCGATTTCTGGTTATGATGAAGGGAACATGCAGATCATTACAGTAAGTATATTGAACAGATTTGTGGTGGTGAGAGGGATGGTCAGGTGCTGATAAGGGCAGATTAGCTGAGTAGAATTTTTAGTGATAAACTCAAACTGTATGTAATTTTGTAAGCATTTTTGTAATAATCAGAATACATCTGAGAAGACAAATGTTCATGCTACAAGTTCAACTCAGTTGATCTGATTTTGTCTCAAAAATGTTTTCTCTAGAGTAAGACTGCAAAGAAAAACTTTTTGAGGTGATTTTCACTATTTCACAATTTATAAGCAAATACAAAATTTTGGAGTAGAATAGAGGACAGGTGAACTTTTCTGAGGCTCAACTGTTGCTACCATATGCTCATGTTTAAATAGAATAGTTTTTCAGAGTCCTAATCTATAGTGTTCTCTCTGGGTGCCACTGGTGTTTTTGAGCTGTAGTTTGTCCCTTGGCCGGTCAGAATGTACCATTTCTTTTAAATGGTGGTCGAATTGAGAATTCTACACCCTTTCCGAGTCCAGATTTTGAGGTGCGCTTTGGTGCACTGAAGACAGTCAGTGCTACTTGTCTTTTTAAATGACACCTGCCTTATGCAATGGGTAATCTGTAAAGACTGTATTCAGAGAGGGTTTTTTATATATAAATATATACATACATATATTATTTGCATTTTGGAAGTCTAATTCATAGGCAGATCTTTAACTACTGACCTGCACAGCAATATGAAAGCCAAACTTCCAATGTGAGATACACAGCATGCAGACTGATTGTTTACAGTAAAGACATGGTCATACATCCATCTTTTCATTTACTTTTTTTTTTTTAAGTCTAAAATAGAAAGTTTCAAAGCCAGGTTCTGGGTGAATACAGTCTGCAACAGCTTTTTATATTAACAAAGTTACTGCCTCCTTTTCTGTCTCAGAGTAACTTTGCTTGGTTAAAATAGCAAAGCCATATTCTACACGTCATTGTTAAATGCCTGTCCCAGTCCAAATTGTTGTCTGTTTGCTCCTATTTTTGTACCTTATTACTTTTAATCTTGGTTTGGTACAATTCATAATTCACAGAAACTTCATATAATTAAACACACTAAATTAGTTTTAAAAAGCAATTTATATCTTTATGCAAAAACGTATGTCTGTCTTTGCAAACAACTGTAAGCAGATTATAATAAATCCTTTACTTTAATCACCTGTTGTTGATGAAACCATTCATTGATTATTATTTTTTGCTAGAGATCATTGAAATAATAGATACAATTGGATATAGATGTTGTAAGAGGCAGTATTCTCTTATCAAGGACACGTAAGCAGAATAGCCATCACTTTTTTTATCTAAACCTGTGTACAGCAAAAAAACCCAACAACCCTAGTTTTTAGCTACTGGGAAGTTAACGTTCTTTTGAATTTGTTTAGAATGAAATAGGCATTTGTCTCCTGCAAAATACAAGACAAACTAAAACACCTTGTAGAAGTGGGCTTCTGGTCACTGAGCTAAATTATTTTGTTGTAAGAAGGAACGGGGATATACAGCAAGAGCATTGTAAAGACAGTTTAAAATGTAAAATAGTGTTAATGTACTGCAGTGGGTATTTCAGGAATACTACACATGGTGCGACTGAACGGTTGCGCAAAATAGAAAAGATTAAAGTTGCAATATCAAAATCCTATTAAAAAGTTACTTTACAATCAATAATGCAAAAAGCTAATTCACAGGGTGGTGTTTTTCACTGACTTGTTCAAACATTTATGAAATTAAACAATTCTACAGTTAATGCACTTTTAATTGTTTATTAAAGATTTGACTTTTTCTTTTTTTAGAGCAATGTTTTCAGCTGGAGGTCAATGACTTGATAAGATAGACAGCAGTTCTGAGGCCAGGAAGCTCAGAGGAATGTTTTAAGAATTCTTGGAGTTTAATTAGATTCCTGGATGAAAAACAAAAGCAGCCAGCAGTATGGTGTAAACAGTAAAAATCTATGCATAATGATGCATTTATAATTAGGGGTTTGCTTCTGTATGTTTAAAGCTTTTTAAATAAATAGAAAATATTGTTTGGTCTTTATGTTAATGTCTGCAAGTACCTATTTTTCTTTTTCTTTTTTTTTTCTTCCTTTTTTTATACAAATTGTACAAATATACATGAATTAAACTGGTTTGATTGCAAGTATTTCTTGCATTTTAATCTCAGATAGGTGCTGGTGCAGTTATATCCACAGAGACAAGCTTCTGCTCATCTAGAAATGATATAAAGTAATTAACAATGCAGCTTTCTTCATACATCTAGAAATTTGGTTTCATCAAGCTCTATGAATTTGGATGATGCAGCACCTGTGATGGCTTCAGCCAGAGAGCAGCTACTTATGCTGTAGAACAAGGAGTGCCCAACCATGAGGAATGTGGTTCATTTAACCTGGATAACGTGCCAAACAACGTGGTGACACCGTTACGGGCACAAGCTACATCCCATTCAGATAGACAAACCCCCCAATCTCCACTAGCCAGGCAAGTCTGGCTGCCAGTTAACCTGAAGCTGCTGTACCCACTGACCAATGAATTCCTCTCATGGAAATAGAGGTTCACTGTTTTATATACCCAAGGTTTCCCCAGTGACTAAATCAAACTGCCTTCTCAGCGTGAGGTCTTTTCCAGTTATAATTATAGAAAGACAGTTAGAGGGGGAAATAAAACTCCTGCTATCCTGGCTTGTTCTGTGCACTGTCTCAAAAATTCACTGCCAAGTTCTTCACAAAGCTAAGTCTCTAGTGTAAGACCACCATTTAATTCCTTTTTTTTTTTAATAACAAGTTACACAAACTTTTTATTGCCAGAAATCCTTGCACCTGCCTTCTGTTTGCTGAATTCTCAGAAGGAAAGAATAGTAAAGAATCAGCAGTGCTAAAAATTTCCTGTATGTTTACAAGCAGATGTATCTGTCATATGCTGTTGTAGAAATAAGAAAACGCTATCACTACTTAAAATCGTGATGAAACTTGTAGTCTGACCTCAAGCTGAGACACTGCTTGCTTTCAGGTATCTACAGGAGTGAAAAAATGCCCTTTCGATTCAAAAATTTTGCTGGGTAAAAACATGCCATGCCATAGGGTTTTTAAAAGGACAGTTTAATTGTAGACGTCAATAGGATGAAGTTTATTTGGTGCTTACCTGTGGTTCCTGCAAGCACAGATGAGGGCACCCAGTTGAACTCTGATGTAGAAAACGATGTCCAAGGCACATTCAGTTTAAAAGGTGAAATGCCAGTGAGGTCTTTCAGTGACACTGTGCTTAGCGCCGGTGCATTTACAGCCTACGTAAGCCCTCTGGCAGCAACGGATGGACTTTTCTCTTTAAAGTGCAAAACAGGTAAGAATTGTGACACGGGTTAAGAGAAGGAGAACAAGGAACAGAGCATTGAGAGAGGCAAGTTTCTCCTGAGTCTTTTCCGTGATAAAATTACAGAGCAGCAGAAGTCATAAGCAGTGTAGCAAGAATACTTAATTTCATTACAGGGCAGATAAATCAGGCAGTGAAAGATTGGGCATCAGAAGGAAACCTTCCATGAAGGTCACCTGGGACAGTAATTAACAATGTTCAGTAGCCTGAAAACCCCAGGGTTTTTCACCCAGCAGAGTGAAAATGGTGCCTGGCCAAGGCACAGAGCTGGGCCCTGTGCAGTGACTAACACAGACCGTAAATTTCTCCCGATCCCAGGTAGTCAGGAGTCTCAGCTTTTCCATTAATTATTCAGCAAACACATATTCAGCCTTAATGTCCAGGCTGAGGGATTCAATCTTTGGCGCCACAGTGATGGCGAGGCAAATGTAATTTTGCATAAAAAAACCAAACCAAAACAAAACACAAAATGTTTTTTCTTTTCCCTAATTCTCAGCCTGTCATGCATTCAGTCTCTGCTTTTGAAAACTGACAAGTCCATGTCCCCACACACAGTAACCTGTGCATAGCAAGGGAGGGGAGAACTAACCTGAGGCTGAAGCTGAACCTGTACCCACAGCTGCGACACGAGCAGTTCCCCATGAGCAGATGGAGTCAGGCCAGACCCATGGAGAACGACCACTCCTGCTGCCAAGCCAAATGAGAAGAGCCCCGTGACCAGCTTTCTCCACAACTGATTCTCTATCCTCCCTCCTGCCCCAAGTTAACACTGCATGATTCTGCTCCTCCCAAATGTACCAAGCCATGGAGAAGACCGACAAGAGGCACGCGCTAAGCCCAGCCTCAGGAAAGAAAACTATCTCAAAGGATCTTCTTATATGATTTTTTAATTTTTGGTAACCTTTAATCTCTACTTCCAAACAGTCTGAGGGCATCATTTACAGCACTGTTCAGCAGTGAGGATGGAGAATGAGATGTGCCATGGCTACTCGGCTGTGTAAGTCTGTACTCAGCATTGGTATGACCGGGCTGATGTGGAAACCCATACAGTGGGTAGCAGTTACCACAACTAAATTCCTAAGACGCAGCGTGGTTTGCGTGAAAGCCAGATCTGATCTGGCTCGGCTCACACCACTGCCCTTGGTGTCTAGGATGTGAGAAAGTTTGGATTAGTATTACCTCTGCTCAGTGTACCATGTCTCAGCAGAAAAGTTTTCGTCTTGTTTGGGTTCTGTGTGGCTCCAGAAGTAACAAGAGTCTCAAAACATCTCACCTAAAGTCAAATAGGGTCACAGGACTAACTTGAAGAGACATTAAGTCTTTCATTCCTTCTCTATATATACCTGCCTTTTTAAAGCACCTCAGTTAAAAGAAAAAACTAAAACAAACAAAAAACCAAAAAAAAAACCAAAAAAACACCAAACCTCAAACCAAACCACAGAGCAACCACAGAGCTAGAGAATTTAGTAAGACAGCAGCCAGAACAAGATCAAACATGCAGTGCATGTTTTAAACAACAACAAAACAAATGCAAGTGACCTACAAAGCTTGTAAGCTTCACATGATTGCAGCCATGCTATCTGACAAGGTAGCATGCCTAGCTGCCTCACCTACTCAGATGGTACCAAAGATTTACCTTCTCCGTCTTCTCTCAACGTTTTCCACCAACAGGTAGCCATGAAAACTGAGTCTGGCCACATAAACACCATCCTACCTCCAGAATGACTCTTTAAGGCCACAAATGAATTGCTAGAGCAGCGGGTCCAGGCCACGCGATACCCAGGAAGAACTGCGCTTTGCCACGTGAACAAATCTGAGTAAGGAAACCTGCACTCTGTTGCTGTAGGTACTGCTGCAACTATTTCCTGAACACTGACTCCAGGAGAAAAATTAAAGAATTTGATCTCCTTCACAAAAGTCCAAAAGTCATCTTCAGTGCTTGGGTCACTCAGCCGCTATGCCAAGACAAGAATTGCTTAAAAGCTGTATGGCAGAGAGTCACTGCTCAAACATCATGAGAATACACCAAATGAAATTCCTCCAGGCTCTGAGGTTTCGTGCTGGAGAGCTGCACTGACCTGGCTCCACCATTGCTCCATCTGGAAATGATTTGTGCATACTCCAATGGCCTATGGAGTCTGGGCAAAGGAACAAAATAATGGTATGGAGTTAAATCTTAAGATGGGGGGCGGGGAAAGCCATCATAACCTTCAGGCAGCATTGACTGTTAACTGGTTTACTCATCACATTAGTTAGAAAAACTTGCAAGCTAAGTACATCTGCAGCGAATGACTCAAAATCCACAAAGTCCAATTTAACAAATAGGTGAGCCTGTATTAGCATGTCATCCCGTCATATTTTCCTGCATCCTCTCCACTGCCTCCCAGAAGGTCTTACTTGGAAGGAGAGAAAAATACAAAGATTAATGATAAACAGCACATAACTTGTTTTTTTTCATCACAAGGCATAGATTTATATACCACAAGATTTCTGGAAGGTTTTTCTATGACCACAGATAACTCTCTTCCTACTCAAACAGCTCTACAAATTACAAGGCAGCTACTTCGGGATGCTGATACTATGAAGTATCATTAAGACCTTCAAATTGACAATTACAGGGGAGGAAGAAAGGGAAGCTAAAGGAGGAGCTAGACAGACAGACAGCAGATAAAATGCAAGATGCCTGCAGGATGCATAAGGATCCTAGCCAGAGATTCTCTTTTCCTCTTGGCTTGAGCTTGCAGAGTTGCCTGTTTTAAGCAAGGAGAGTTCCCCATCCATTTTGGAGCCTGCTTGAGGCTGACTGCATACAGCTGCCAATAATTATTTCACATCGTAACTTACAGAACCAGAGCAAAATATTCTCCAACATAGGAATGATTTAGGTCAAATAGCAAATAACATTTTATTTCATTTACAGTGATATTTTTGAGTAGCAAAGGAACCATGACATATAGGAGCCTGTAATAAAAGTTCATGTGTCTTATCTTTAAAAAATAAATGAAATCTTACACACAACATAAACGAATGTGTTCTTTGAAGACATTTGAAAAATGTCATGTCTCAATAGCTATTCTTTTACTTACTGGTGTCTGTTCCATACTGTCTATTCCACTTTGAAATATAATTTGTCAGTATGATAGTTTTTAGGTTTAGATTAGACATTAGGAAGAAATTCTTTCCTGTGAGGGTCGTCAGACACTGGAACAGGTTGCCCAGAGAAGCTGTGGATGCCCCCTCCCTGGAAGTGTTCAAGGCCAGGCTGGATGAGGCTTTGAGCAACCTGGTCTAGTGGAAGGTGTCCCTGCTGATGGCAGGGGGGTTGGAACTAGATGAGCTTAAAGGTCCATTCCAACCCAGACCATGCTATGATTCTATGCTTCTAACATTATTTTCCAAACCCAAATAATATTCTCTTAAAAATGCTGGTTATCGATGCATAATCTCCAGGACACAAAGTTTATAAAAAAATCTTCTTCAACTGATAGTTGAGTCACAGATCAACTAAATATTTGACTTAAAATGCTAGTTATCTTGCAAACAAACATACCACTACTGCTCTTTACAATTAAAAAAACCCCACCCTATTAAAAAAATCATCTATCCCTCCATCCCCCTTCCTTGTCCCCCCACCCACTCCAACCCTTAAAGAATCTTTTCTTGCAACTCATATTTGACAACACTTAATGTCTTTATACAGATGAGGATCTTCAACCCATAGTCAGGCTCTTCATTGATTAAAAGCAGTCACAAAAGTGGAGAGAAGTGACTATAACAAAAATCCATGGATACCATGTACACCTTCTTGGCGTTCAGTGTACAGAGCTATAAAAACTGAACATAGTTTTGTGGAATAAGTCCTCTCTTGCCATTTAACGTGCCTTCTAGCCATCCTGGTTCTCTGGAAAATTGCACTGCAAAAGAAAAGGAAAAAAGTTACTGCATCTTTTTATGCTTGAATTAGTACTTTCACCTTTAGCTCTGTGGCACCAGGCAAAGCATCCATAAAAACATCCAGTCTTCTGCAATGACCAGTTCAAGAATCAGGCTAGGAAAGATGAAGAGGATGATTAACTTTGCTTAAATACTTGGATAATATGATAATACAGGTGCTTGAATTATTTTCTCTAAGGTATACATAAATATAGCTTTCAGGTGCAGGAGATGTCATTAAGCAATCAATTAATGGAACTTAGGACAGGTTTATAAAATAGAAAATCTATAGACACCTTTGGGGAGAAGTTAGAATTCCTATCAAATAGTGGGAAACAATTTCAGTAGCTGGCGGCAAAGTAAGACCAAAAACCTGTCTTGAGCAGAGGTGATGAATCTGGAAGCTCAGAGCCACAGAAAAATGGCGTAGGACCTTACTCTGCATGAAAAGTAAGTGTGTAAATGAGTATAGAGGAAATAGAAATGAGCCAGCTCTCACTCCAAGTATAACCTCTGCACAGAGCAGAGCTGCTATTGGAAGAGACCAACGGACAAGATCTGAATCATTTTTCTGGTTAAATTCTGTCTCTCAAATTCAAATACATAGTGCTAGTCACAAAACACAAAGGAAAGGCTTGAACTATATGCCTTGTTTCTTAGTGCCATCCACTGCTGATCCCAAAGTTTATGCAAGAGTAGCCATGAATCTAAAGTAAGAAAAATTTCAGCTCAGACTCTAAATGCCCCACAAGTTGTTCTGTGAGCAACAGAAATAATGAAATTTGTCTTCCTGTCTATATTTTGACCACATTTGACAGGAAGTTAAAATTTTAAGAAGCATAAGCCTCATTTCTTTGGAAACCAGGCTAAAAAGTTCTCAAATTCCCCTAACATCTTATAAGAATATGATACAGGTACCTACTTACCTATATAACTGTAAAATCCCACACTTTTAGTGACCTACAACATTCTCTACCATATTAATTTATCCTCACAGTGCTTCTGAGACAGACATTATTTGGGGAAGATATCAGACAAATGCTGAAACACGCTGCCAGCCATGTCAGTGCTTTATTTAAAACACATTAACACATTGGGAAATGTGATATTTGTAGGCTTCTACAAATCAGGGAAACAACAGTTAAGAGAGCGCAGCATGTTAAGTCTCACTTTCAAAAACATTGTAAGGCTCTAAATTTGAGCACTTTATGTAAAACATACTTTCCCTTAGTTTTTATCTTGTGTCCTATTATTGTCAGACAGTGAAGCAAGAAGCTCTGCTCAGAAACCTCGGTTTAAACAACAGCTGTATCGCCAAAGAACCCAGAAAACAAAACTGCTTTCAAATGATACTGATAGTTTAGATTCAGATCAACAGTCTGGGTTTATATTTATTATGAGTATGTTTGACAGAAAGATTCCAAAAGAAAAAAAAATTACATAGAAAATTACCTTTTAGGATCTCTGTGCACACAATAACTTACATTACTATTAGTAATTAGCAGGCCCTCCTCTTGCTTTGTCATTTTTATCCCACAATTACAGAGTATACATGGATTTGAAACTGCATCGCTGACACCACCACAAACCTACCTCCGGCAGCTCCACCGCAGCGGCTCTAATTCTACCCTTTCCTGCAAATATGCCGGCAGCTCTAGCAGGCAGCCAAACCTCTCCCTGAAGTCTCCCATGCCTATGGAGCTCACTTGCGTTACAGGAAGTAAACTCCATAAAATGGAAGATTGGGAAGAAAAACAACTAGAAACCCTGGAAGTAAGAAATTTCTGTTGTCCTCTGGAGCTCAACCTCAGTTTACATTAGAGAGAGGACAGATATGACTGGCATGTGAGTGTCTGTACATCAAAGGTCTGTTCAAAATGAGGGTGGGGATCACACTGAAATTTAGATTTACCTAGAATTGACCCAGGGGAGGAAACGCTAAAACTATGCTGAATCATTTGGCTCAACACAACAGCAAATTTCAAAAGAAATGTTTTCTAAACAAGGTTGATAAGACTGAAGTCTGCAGACTGCAGCACGTTCAGAGATAACGATCGACGGCCGAGCAATCGGACTTGAGTGACGAACGCCATTTTCACACCAGAAGACCAGACTTGGATGGTACAATTGAGCTCTGTGCTTGGGAAATTAAATATTGTACATGTACATTACACAGCTCAGGGCCTCGTTATTTTTTAGCAGAAGTTTCTTGTAGACTCTATGAAGACTGAAGAAGGAATTAGCATTCAGATTACACCCAAGATTACCATTTCTAGAGATCAGTTTTCTTTTAAAAAAACACATCAAGAAGTAATTCTTAATATTCAGCAGCAGCGACAACTGTCACGTGAGCTAAGACTTCTGCCCCCATTCAAATCACCTTATGCAAGAAGGGTTGAGATACCCACGTACATCACTGACGACTTCTGTAGACAAATTATGTTAATGAGGAAGCTGTCCAAATGAAAAGCTGCTTTAAGCTCCAACGATCCTGCTTTCTTTGCTAATCCATTTCCAAAGTTTAGTGTACAACAACATTCATTTAAAATAAAAACCACTTTACCACGCATTTTGCTATTGAGCACAGCTCTTCTTAAACCCAGGACACAGGCTATTTCTGAGAAAATACCCTGCTCAAGAGAAGATGTTCCGTAGTGTCCCCTTTCTGTCATTTCTCCTCTGTCAGCAACGATTACAGTTCTTAGCACTTTCTCAGGCCTGCCTCATTTAAAAATACCTTGCTGCAGAAACCACACATTTGGCCTTAAAACTACAACTCATTATTGGACCAAGCACCCCACAGGACTAAGTCTTATGTTGGCTAGAGACAGGAGGGGAAAATACTTGTAGTGCAGAAGTTACAGAGCAGAGAACTAAAAATTAAATATTTTCAGCAAGATTTAACAAGTGTATAGCAAGACTGCACAACAAGACCAAAGAGCCACCACCAAAAGCCATCACCTCATAGGACAGTGGAAATAAATAGCAGTAATGTTGAGAGCCTAGAGTGGGATGGCAGCCTCCTCAATGCCTGGTGCAAGGCCATTTCAGCAGTCTCACTCTAGTGGGGGCAAAGCACAGAGGAGAATGTCTGACCATCAGTGATGATGGCGAGCGCTACAGAACAATCACACAAATTCAGATGGACAAACAACGTCAACAGGCTTTTACCTTGCAATGAGATCTCTAAGTAAAAGCTTTTCTGATTTAATCTAATTAAGAAACACAATAAGGTCAAACTGGCATTTGCAGCATTTCTTCTTACTTTTCTGTACTCTCCATAGGACACAGCTTCCATATTGTCAGTGTCATGATTATCTAACTGCAGATACATAGAATGTGCAAGTAGCTCTTCCCAGAGACCCAATGCTATAAGCAGACCTTGTTCTGCTTTGGCAGCTCAAAATTTTCACAGGTCTCAACTACAAATGAGACCAAGACTCATTTCCACAGTGGTATTAGTTCATTGCCTTGATGCCACTAACTTTAGCAGGACTGAATCAGACACTGATTCACACTGATTTCCCCACCTTTGTGGAAACTAGCTGTTTTGAGAGGAAACAGAAATGGGGGAAGCAATCTAACATGTGTGGTGCCTGGCACAAGAGGACTTTCTGACGGACTACTTTACCAAATAAAGTAATGGCCCCAATGAGCGACGTAAATGAGAACTGCATGTCGTGAGCAACAGAAATCTCACTGCTAAAACCGCTACAATACCAGAATACACTTCCATCAAACCCAATCCCATCAAACCCAAACTCAACAGGTTTTTGAAACAATCACTATGGGTAAAGCTGACTGCAGAAATACACAAACGTTTAGTGTGCTTAGGGTTAGCATGGAATTTGAAATTTCGAAACTTGCTGTTTCCCTTAAGTTTGCTGTGAGAAGCAGAATTATCTTGTGGACAGGACCCAGGGCTAGGAGTCAAGGGGTCTTCTTCCTGACTCTGCTGAAGGTTTACTGTGTGACCACAAATAAAACAGTCTGCCTGCAAGGGCTCAGGCTTGTGAACGAAAGCAAACACTGATACACCATGACAAATTAGTGAAGGTGGAATTCAGCTTGCAGACTGAGACTTCCTACATAGAAGTGTCTAAGGTCCCATTACAGCTGGTGGAGATCTAGTCAATACAATGAACAGAGAGACTGTCCAAAGCATAATTTGGCTCATTCTAAAAGAGAGGCAAGTGGTTGGTCAGCTGAGTTGCTGCTGAGTTCCCTGAGCTATAACTTGGTGACCTGTGTCTAGGCATTGACACTTGGGGTCTTTCTCCTGAGTTGATTCCCATCCCACCTGACAGCTGAACATCTCTGACAGTCCCACACACACACCAGCTACAAGGTAGAACAGATCAGTTTAAACATCTTCCATTTTTACATTCCCCTTCTGGAGACCACTGCTTCCACAACACTGCTGGTAGGAGCAAAGTCAGCCTTGTTAAGGTCAAACTACTTGACCATATTTTCTCTCCCCTAAAACCTGATTTTTAAAATTGTAAAAAGCTTTGATGAAAGCTATCTTGACAAGTTTTCAGGAAGCCTTCCTGCTAGCAATACTGCCAAGGAATTTTGTTGTGTAAACACCATTTACCCTATCTAAAACACGTCTCCCTAGTGAAATTCCCATCTACTGACTAAGCAAGCTCTTTCAAGAAACAGAAATTTAATAACACTTGGCTCCAAGGCTGGCAAGGTTTCAATGCCAGGCAGTCTGATTATTCTTTCCATGATTATTGGGAATATCTGCTTCAACAACAACAAAAATATACAGCCAACATACATCTCTCAACAATCTCAGATCATACTCTGCTTTTTCCCGTATGTGCCCTTATCCAGTTGCAAACTCTTCAGGCTTTGCCTCTAACCACTTGAATTATATTGTTATGTGCTGTCAATAATATAGCATGTAGCAACTGGGAAATAAAAATATTGGCACAGCCTAAGGTAAACTGAATTGAAGATTTTTTTTAAATCCAGTGGATATTGTTCAGATTATTAATTTTCTTAAACAATTTGATAAATAGAAAACTTTGTCTTTTCTTTTTAACTTACCAGATGGCACCTTAGCGTTTATACTCTGTGACACTTCAATGGAAAGACTGTGGGATTCAGGGTAGCACAAGGTACATGTAACATTGAAAACACCTGAATATGCAAATATTCAGATTCTATACAAATTCCTATCAGATGATGTAAAGCTTAATTTAAAATATAAGTAAATCTAACCTTGTCGCCTGAGACACAAACTGATCCTCCCCCCATTTAGAAATAGGAAATGGAAACACGAGTCAAGGTTATACTCTTGCCCTCTTGCACCAATATTACCTCTAGCAGCTATGACAGGTGCAGGACTGTACTTCACTAAATGCCATTATCTTGTCTCAGGCTAGAGCAGCCAGAAAGATTCATCTGGGATAATAACAGATAAGAGAGGACTGCTGCAATCAACATCTATGGACAAAGAGAGACGAAACAGAAGAAGAACAGGGAAGGGAAACGAAAAAGAGAAGAAACAAAGCCAATAAGAGAGGGAAGAAAGAAGAAAAAACTCAACAATCAGTGAGAGGTGAAAGAGACAGGATTGAAAAGTGAGACAGGCAGGGTGGAGAAAGGAGAGACGGATGAAACCTTCACTAATGGAAGCAGCACTTTTTAGTAGACATTAATTTAACAGTTACTTTAATGGTTGATACTAGCTGTATGTCAGCTTGATTGATGTGCTGTCACTTTGATAGTTAAGGTTATTGGTAGAGCTGCAGAATTGATGTATTACTTTAATTCTTCATTTGGGGGCTTTATTAGGGCATATGGGAATTTAAATTGAGTAACTAAAGAACCTGAATTGATTCACTGGAATCTAATCCTAGCATAGATACAAGGGTGCCAAGTGCAAAAAGAAAAGGCCCATGTGAAGGCATTTCAGAGGTTTAAAATATGGCAACCGGTCTGCATTTTTAATAAGAATACCCTTCTATACTGACAGAGCCATCCATGACATAACCTACTGAGAACCATTATGGAATGACCATTACGTTATTATGTACGTCCAGTTACTGCCTTATTACTTGCATGCTCTCCTCTTTTTTTCTGCTAATCCATAGTCTACCTTAGGTTGAAAGCGCTGCAGGGCAAGGACAAGCCTATAAAATAACCAGGATACAGTGGAAGAAATCAAAACAAATGTATTTAAGGAAATGTGATCTTTCCCATTGGAAATCTGCAATTAGGTTTTCAAAATGCAATCCACGTAACCTTTTCTCAAGCTTCCAGCCTTATTTGTATGATGATATGGAAAAAGGGTCTTACAGTTGAAACGTTCCTCCACAGCTGTCAAAGAGTCGAATTCCATACTTGATCTTGGACAATCCAATTCTCTAGTTGAAAAACTCAACTGAGGCTGTAATGCACCAAAACCGTGGTAGCTTTGCCATAACATTTATCAATATCTTTGCTCTCACACAAACACGTGACACAGAAGCAACTGCTCCTTGAAAGAATTCTTTATGCCATGCCAACACAACAGGTGTGCAGCCCTTGCTGTTCTGAGTTAGAAATGCCTCTCTTCTATCCATCAGATCTTTTCCTCCATACACCAGATATTTTTCCTGTACACAGTTTTATGTCTGCTGAAGATCCCTATCAGTCATGTTTTAAAAAACTGAAATTAAAATAACTGGTGTTAGAGATTTTTAGAAGAGCAATCATTTAGTTAATTCATCTTTAAAAGGTTTCCCACCTAACTTGATTCAAATGTGATTTGCCTGCAAGGCAGCTCTAATAGGAAACTTCAAGTACAATTTTGTGAAGTGGGTGCTAGTAGGGAAGAACCCAGAGGGGAACCCAAATCACCTTACACTACAAAAAAAGCAGAACTGAAGTCTGGACCAGGCTTACTATTTACTTGTTTGGGAGAAGCCAGAGGACAAGAATGTCCTACGCTCTGTCTGCTTTAAAATAAGCATCACAAAAGGGGAACAAGACGTCTGTGTCTGTGCAATTTTGCTGCTGCTGTTATACATGCTAAAAAACCAAAAAATATTGTGCTGAGCTTCCCATTTGTTTCAGCTCATTAAACAAATCAGGAACGTTCTACTGAGGTTGGGGAGGACAGGAGGAAAAGATTTTCATTTGAGAAAAACTTTCCCATACACAGTTTTGATCCAGTGCTAAGAGTTAACGAGGTGCATTTTGGGAAACATAAGACACATTCAGTTAGCTTTTTAATGCCTGCTGGTTGTTTTCCAGCTGTTTTAGACTGTGAGCTTTTCTTTTTCCTACTGGATGTGAAGTGGGAATTTGGAATACTCCTCCTTTATTGGACATCCAATCAAAGATTCTCACATGTGGTATCTGAATGACTGGGCAGTACCTCCCCTAAGTGTGTTTGGTTATGCAGAATTAAATATCACTTTCCCTCTGGAAAGCACATATCTGATTTCTGACCTGGCAGCAAGCTAAAAGCTGACAACGGATGAGAAGAAAACAGACATCACTGCAGAATTTCCAGATTCTTTAGAGGCCAGTATGCTTCTTACTACCCCCCTGCCTCTGTTCGTAAGGATTTAATTCTCAGATCACTTTGAACACCATAGTCTGCACAAAACTTGGATGAAGATTTTGCCAAACAGAAAGAGTCTTCTGGTCTTTAGTATGATTTTTTTATCAAGGTCTTGTAACAAACAGTGGTCTTACTGTGCTGCTGCTATAAATTAATATCTGCTTAGAATTATTAAATTACATTAAAGTTACAAGAATTGTTGAATTTCTCCAGGCCCTGTTGGGCCATTCCATACCATCTCTTTCTTATAATAGGAATCTCCTTGTGATAGGAAGAAACTATGTTCTAATGCAGGTTGGACATTAGGAAAAAGTTCTTCACCCAGAGGGTGGTTGAGCACTGGAACAGGCTCCCCAGGGAGGTGCTCATGGCACCAAGCCAGAAAATATTCAAGAAGCATTAGGACAACACCCACAGACACATTGTCTGAATCTTGGGATTGTCCTGTGCAGGGACAGCAGTTGGACTCGATGATCCTTGTGGGTCCCTTCCAACTCACAACACTCTATGTAGTCTTCTGCATCTTCAGAGTTTGTATTACAGTAGTCATTGGCATTAGGTTTAAAAACTAAAACCATTCCTATTAGTTCCAAGTCCGTGTGCAGTTGCTGAAGAGTTGTGCTGGAAGCTGTCAAGCTGCATGGAAGCTCACTGAGGAGCAACACAGTCTTGAGCACAGGAATCACCTTCTGGATGTTCCTATGTGCTACTATATTTGGGTCCATGAAAATCTTCAAACACAAGCCTTCATTCTGCACCTCAGTGAATATACCTTTTTCTATAAGTACATATGCACATTAAGGCATCCCTTGATCCAAAAAGCAAAGACTCCCTTTTCTCTCCAGTGATCACCTGATTTACCTGGAGCACTGCTTGCTTGAAAATCCTTAAATAGATTTTTTTTTCTTTAAATGAAAGCCCATTTGTTATCTTACAACAACAATTCACATTAAAAAAAACCCAACAGTTTCATAGGCCAAGATGTTTTTGTTCTATTGCTGAATAACCTTTTTTTGTACCACAACACATTTAAATGCTGCTAAAAAGTTAGACCAATTGAAAGCATCTACTCACCAGAAATCAAAGGCACTGCCTCACAGTGCTAACTATATGCTAAGTAGCTTCTGCACACCAGAAATCATCTACGTCACCAACTGTGTGCCATCAGCAAAGTTGGCAGAACAGCAGCTAGGCTTGTATTTTTATCCAAAGCCATTTTAGCAGTTTTGTCAATTTGTTTCTCATTGCTTTGTATTTACTCAAGCAGTACTTACCATCTTCAAAAATTGCTCCTATCTGAAATGATAATTCAGAGCTATGTTCTGCTTCACATGGATAAACTGCTCTTGCTTTTCGGTGGACAACACTGAAAAATGAAATTATGAATTGTAGTCATTTTTTACTATTAGGAAGACACTCTCTCAACTATTCTCTCCCCATCCTTATTTGGAGATTACTAAAATTTTAAACACAATCAGTACAGGCTTATAATTCATACACACAATGCCAAAGCTGAAGCTTCACAGTTCATAGTTGGCATTTCTGAATACCATACTCCCAACTTTATGCACACTTATTTTTACAATAGTTAAACTCAACTTTCAATTACAGTTAAAATATTGTCAAGTGCTAATCAGCACTGAAATCACTAGCAGGTGAAGGATACTATGCTTAATTTATAGACTAATCATCATTCTATCTTTTGAAATGTTTCTTCATGAATCTTGCAATTCAGCTTTTCACTATCACTGTTCAGAATTCACTTTTTGTATTTGTTTACAGTACAACATTACCAGACTACTGAAGATGCTGTTTTGTCCTCAATGCAGTAAGATTTCTAACATTTCAAGCACTCTTTTAGAGGTGTTCTCAGGATGCTCAGTAATAAGCCATCAATATAAATTTGTCCAAAGTACTCATTTCTCCAAGTACCATAAGCAAAGATCTTGGAATATATAAGTATTTTTGGCATGTCTGTCTTAATCATGCCACTGTGAACTGACAGTTTGCTGCTGCCCAATGATGCTTTGTTTAGACACAGCTCCCACACCATTAAATCATCTTTTGTTGAGTCCAGGCAACAACAACTACACATAAAACATTGGGGAAGACTGTCCCTGCCTCAAGGAACGTGTAGTCAAACAAGACAATGCAGTTCTGGTGCAAAATGCAACCAGTAATGAAAAATGGAATTTTGTTACCAAATGTGGGAAGGATTTATGAATCTACCCAATGACTTTAATTTGCAAAGCAAATATTAAAAAACTTGAAGGAAAAAGCTAAGACACTTCAAAAATGGACAACAACATGGAAGGAAGCAGAAACAGGATGGAAGGAAAGCAGGCCAAAAGAGTGAAGGAAAACAATGAAACCACAGAGACAGGTAAAGACATGGGAAAGTTTTTCAGAGGCTAGGTTGAGAAAATTTGACATGGGTGGTGTCCTGGTTTTGCTAGGATAGAGTT
>NW_010335671.1:0-307 GCF_000700745.2 Antrostomus carolinensis
CTCAGGGCATTTGGGGGGGTCTTGGGGTACTTGGAGGGGGTCTCAGGGTACTTGGAGGGGGTCTTGGGGCACTTGGAGGTGGTCTTAGGGCACTTGGGGGAATCTCAGGGCACCTGGAGGGGGGTCTTGGGGCACTTTGGGGGGTCTCAGGGCATTTGGAGGGGCCTTGGGGCACTTGGAGGGATCTCAGGGCATTTGGGGGGGGAGTATTGGGGTACTTGGAGGGGGGTCTTGGAGCACTTGGAGAGGTCTTAGGGCACTTGCAGGGGAGTCTTGGGGCACTTGGGGAGAGTCTCAGGGCACTTGG
>NW_010335671.1:451-716 GCF_000700745.2 Antrostomus carolinensis
AGCAGAGTGAGCCTGGGAGGTCCCAGCCCTCCATTATCACAAGCACCAGGGATGTGGCGGGCCCCCTGGGTTTGGTGCTGGGGTGCCCAAGGAGGATGCTGGGGCAGGGTGGCCCTGATATATATATCACCTCGTGCCACCCCCTGCCACCCTGTGCCACTCCCTGCCACCCCCTGCCACCCCATGCCACCCTGTGCCACCCCTGTCACCCTGTGCCTATGCAGTGCCACTACCCAGCAGGTCCCAGGAGCTGCTGGCTGGGCCC
>NW_010335672.1:0-254 GCF_000700745.2 Antrostomus carolinensis
GTGAGCAGGAGTTCAGTGAGCAGCTCTGAAAAGCCAACGGGATTAAAAATGCAAGAGGCAGAGACAGAGGATAAGAAGCGTCCTCCCCGCTCGCCGCTTCGCCGTCCTGCTGACATTGCCACCAGCCAGGCTGATCCTCCCATCTCAAGCTGGAGCAGAAGAAACTCCTGTTCCCCACCTGCGTGGAAGGCAAGGAAGCCACAGAGAGGATGACACCGAGCTGAGTGGTGCAGTCGATAGGGGGAGGGAAGGGG
>NW_010335672.1:989-1898 GCF_000700745.2 Antrostomus carolinensis
AGTGGAAGGTGTCCCTGCTGATGGCAGGGGGGTTGGGACTGGATGAGCTTTAAGGTCCCTTCCAACCCAAACCATTCTATGATAAATGCCCCCAGCATCAATCCCCATCAATGGGACCATTTATCTCCATCAATGGCCCTCAACTTTGTCCACACTTCACTTTGCAGCCCCTCTGTATCTGGATCAGTGCCACCAATGATTTGGAAGATGGTCAATAAAACACGGCTCCCACCAATTTCCTTTTGAAGCCCCTGAGTTCTGCCCTGGAGGCTTCACGTACGGGGAACTGGAGGCTTCACACAGAGCATGGCTGGTGCCTGTGGGGCTGGAGATGAAGCCAGGTCAAAACACCTTCAGCATCTGTCCTTGGGTGCCTTCCTCCATCTCCCAAAGAGCATGGAGCCCACTGCCTTTGGTAGTCTCCAAAACTCTGTCTTGGTTGACCTTCAAAGTGCCCCATCAGAGGAATCATTTTAATTATCTGCTTTTGCTTGTCCCTTGAATTGAGACTCACAGACCTGGTGGCAATGCCACATGCACGATGCTTCAGCTGACCGCCCAGCTGGGACTTGCACACCCACCACCCAGGACCTTCTCACACCTTCTCCTGGGCTTTATTTCCACACAAACCCAGAAGACAGGCGAGATGGGGGCTGAGCAGACGCTCCTGGCAGATTCACAATGCATATGCACACCTCGACCCCTACAACGAGCCTTAAACGTCAACAGCTTCAGCACATCTGCCTCAGAAACGAGGAACAAACTTGTCTGAGATGAAACCACCTGATGCAATAGGTTGGGAAATTCCACAGCAAATGTTTTCACTGTGGCCGGACCCCACCCTCCGGGGCCGGACGCTGCCAGACCCCGTCTGCAAGGCGGTGCCGGGGGGACGCGGGGGGCTGTGGA
>NW_010335672.1:2042-2816 GCF_000700745.2 Antrostomus carolinensis
CATATTTAAGCACCGTGTGGTTGCAGGGGGAAGTCAGAGCAAAGCGGGTGACTCCGGCTCGCAGCCACGCTGCCTCCTCCTCCAAGCGCTGCCAGAGGTTTTTCTGCTTCCTTTGGCATCGTGAGCCACTTCCCAACTCACTCACCCCAAATCCCAACCACCAAGACCTCTGAGCACCTCCCCACTCCTGCTGAGCCGTTTCCCAGAAGTGCTGGTGTGCCGTCGGCTCCCGAGAGCTGCGGGTTTGCAGCCTGTGCTCTTCTACAGGAGCAGTGGGCTCGTCACCATCCCACCAGCCCCAGCAGGATCCACGTGCCCATTTCGATCTGGGGATCAAAGGTGGAGCAAGTGAACCCATTTCCAAATGACAAATTAAAAATGGCATTTTTATCTGTGGTGTGGATCCACCGCTCAGCATCCCCTGGCACGTGGTGGGCAACCAGTGTCAGGATGATGCCCCAGGGCTGAACCCACTCCCCTCTCCCCCAGCAAGGAACTTGCTCACTCCCAGCATCCCAATCTCTGCTGCTGTGAAGGTTGGTCCTTTATAATTAATAAATACTGGTTTAATAAATACCTAGGACCTAATCCTTCAGATATTTAATAAATACATAGGACATAAGGCTAAAGATGACAGAGAGCTGTCAGCACTGGAGCCCAGCAATGGGGTGGCCATTTCCTGTCCAGAGGAGCAGGATGGGACAGAGGAACAAGGGATGCTCTCTGGTGGATGTGCAACTGGATGTCCTGGGTGTGAGCTGGGCCAGAGCTGGG
>NW_010335673.1:0-1989 GCF_000700745.2 Antrostomus carolinensis
GTTGGATCGATTTGAGAAGACCAACGAGATGCTCCTCAACTTCAACAACCTGTCCAGCGTCCGCATGCAGCAGATGAACGAGCGTTTCCTCCATCACACCAAGACGTTGGTGGAGATGAAGAAGGATCTGGACAGCATCTTCCGGAGGATCCGGTGGGAAACGGGAACGGGGCAGGAACATCACTGCCGGCGGGGAGGGAGAGCACGGGGTGGTGTGTTGAGGTGTAGGTGTGAAAACAGGACACAAGCTTGGGGTGGTCTGGGAAGGAAAAATAGTTGGAGATTGGAAGATGTAGGGTTGGGTGCTACGTGGAGGCAGCGGGAGCGTTGGGATCCCTCCGTTCCGCTCCAGGCGGGATGGTCCGTGCTCCCTTGGGGCGGCGGGAGGGATGGGTATGGAATGCAGGACCTGGAGAAGCACTCGATGTGTTCCTCGGCCTGAGGAACCCCCTGGGATTCACTTATGTTGTCCATAAACACCGGAGACGCTGCGGATCTGTCTGTTTCCCTGTGTGCTCAGCTCTCTCCTCTCCTCTCCTCTCCCAGGACGCTGAAGGGGAAGCTGGCGAAGCAGTACCCAGAAGCTTTCAGCAGTGAGTGATTCCTTCTGCTGCGCGGGTTTTCCAATGGTTTGGGGGTTTTTTTCCCATGTAAAAAATTCCCTTTTCCTAAGAAAATGTGAGGTGGCTCTTGGGAATCACTGGAACAGGTTGGCCAGAGAAGCTGTAGCTGCTCCTCCCTGGAAGTGTTCTCGGCCAGGCTGGATGAGGCTTTGAGCAACCTGGTCTAGTGGAAGGTGTCCCTGCTGATGGCAGGGGGGTTGGGACTGGATGAGCTTTAAGGTCCCTTCCCACCCAAACCAGTCTGGGACTCTATGATTCCATTCTAATCACCGATGAGGTGTGCGCCAGCGCATGGAAAGCTCCTCGATTTCACTAAACGTGGTTGTGAGGAGTTAAAAACAGCCACTAATTTATGTGGCATCAGGTTTTTTTTATCAATAATTGCTACAAGCAGATAAAAAATTTTAATTAATTAGAAATTAACAAATTGTTCTGCTTGGGTATTTCTGGTGTCACCTCCTCTCGTGTGACTAACGTTTGCATCTTCCCTTCCAGACATCCACGAATCTCCCATCCTAGAAGACGACGATGACTTCGACCCCGTCCCAAAAAGCACCACAACCACCATCGCTACCTCCGAGCAGAGCACCGAGTCCTGTGACACCAGCCCTGACATCATCTCTCCCACCATGAGCCAAGATTTCGAGGATTTATCCCAAGGCCACTACGATTTACCGGCCATCAACGGACAGAGTCTGACAGATGAAGACACAACCAACGACCTGGACTAAGCGCGTGGGTCCTGCTCTGCTGCCCGACCCTGGAGAACTTTCTACCTTGTATTTATATTTGTGTGTTTCTTCTTTTTTTTTTTTTTTTTTTTTTTTTTTTGGGGGGAAGAGGGAAGCGAAGGGTGGGGGGGAAATCGCCGCCGGCTGAGTGACGGACACCCTTGTAGTGTAACCCCCTCGACTCGCTTCGGGGTGAATCAGTAAAACGTGGGTTTGAAACGCTTCTTGTTTTCTCATTTGTGCTGTTGGCAGAGCAGCAAAACCCCACCCGAGACGTAGATTTTGGTGCAGAAGAGCCAGTTTGGGGCACTGGTGGGTTTTTTTCCTTATGGAATGTTGGTTTTGAGGCTCAGGTTTGTGTCCCCAGTGCTCTGCCTGCCCTCGGGCTCTGTCCCTCCTGCTGACGGACCCGCACCGGCTGCTCCCGCCTGCGGGAAGAGCCTGAGCCCGGGGTCCCTTCGGTTCACGGGGCACCTCGTGTGCTGCCTGTCACCGCTCGGGCGGGCTCACAGCGGCCCCGTTCCCTCCCGGGCTCCTCACGGTGGCCGGGGGATCGGCCCCGGGGCTCTTCAGGGCCGGGGCTGAAGGGAGAGTGGGGCTGGAGGCTCGGCCTGCGGGGCTGGGGGCCCGGGGCC
>NW_010335674.1:0-1487 GCF_000700745.2 Antrostomus carolinensis
GATGCGGGGGCTGCGAGGGATGCGAGGAGCGAGCGATGCGGGGGACAAGGGATGCGGGGAGCGGAGCGGTGCTGCCCGCAGCCTGGCAGCTGCCCGACACAGCCATTTCACTTAGTGAGCACAACCTGCCTGCCCATCCTCGGTGGAGGATTTTCCTCCAGAAAGGGGGGGTTTGCAGTGTTTCCAACCCCCAGTGCCAGGGTGAAGGGCGTGTGGAGGGAAGGGGGTAAGAACTGGAGCAGTTTAAAAATATGCCGAGCCTGGAATGACCTAGATTACCAAAGGGTTGAATCAAGAAACTTCTCTTCCATCACTGCTTAAAATGGGAGGCTGCTAAAAGTGCTTGACAGGTTTTTGTGGCATGAAGCACATAACCCAGTGATGGTGTCATTAGTAATAAGTCACTCCTGGAAATGACACATTTTTCTTTACTTAGAATGAGTAAGGCTGGTCCAAAGCAGGCACAGTCACTGGAGGAAAATCAAACCCAGCAGCTCGGGGAGCATGTCCGTGGCTGTGTGGGTGGAGGGCTTCCTTTCTGCTGCTTTTCCTCTTTTTTTTTTTTTTAAGGACGTTTTCCACTCGTTTGAGAGAACGGGAGGAGGGTCTGGGACCAGGCTGTGAGGCCACGGGGGCTGGCGCGGGTTGGGAGGCAGCAGGGTGATGTAGCAGCAGATGGGCAGAGGCTGTTTGGGGTGACTGTTGGGGAAACGGGGAATTCACATGAATCCATAATAGAGCTGATTCATCGGCTTTCTCATCCCCACTGCTTGGAAAAAATTAAAGGACCCAGCAGTGGGGTGATGAAATTTGGTGCTGAGTGAAGAGGGGGTGAAACTTGGGCTGGGAGAGAGAATGCAGGGGCTGGGCAGGGGGACACAGCGGGGACAGGGGATTGGGAAGCACTGGACATCTTTCTCCAAGGCATTGAGATGAGTGGAAGTAAAACAGCATCAGCCAGGAGAGGGCGAGTTGGCCAGGGTGGGAGAACTGGGATTTCACCCGGGAGGGTGTGAAGGGCATCGAGCAAGCGGGCTGCCCGCATCGGGCTGGGGAAATGCAAAGGGGGCTGCAGCGCCGAGAGGGGAATGGCAAGGGGGGAAACTCAGAAATGTCCCAGGCAGCAGAAGGTGCTGACAAAGCCCCAGAGCTTCCTGGAGTGCAGTGAGTAAGGTGGTAGTAAGCAGTGTGTTTCATCACACCGCCCGGCTTAGCTGCCGGCACCAACAGGCTCCCACCCAGCACGAGAGCCAGGGAGACGGTGTTCTGCAAAGAAGGATTTTCCCAGCAGCCTGGTGGTTGACGTGAGGTGTCCCTGACCCTTCTCCTTTCCTTCCTTCAATTCAGCTTTGCCACAGAGATGCTTGGCCAAGCTCTTGGGCTCGCTGTCCTGCCAAGGCTGAGCACGATGCAAGCGGTGGTTTTTGCATGTTCCCCCAGCTCTCGTCATCTCCTGCCATGCCTCAGTTCAGCACGGAGATTTAATG
>NW_010335674.1:1588-10019 GCF_000700745.2 Antrostomus carolinensis
GTGAGGGGCTGTGCTGGTGGGGCAGCTGCTCCAGCAGCAGCTGAGGCACGTGCTGGCTTGCGTGCCCCGCTGCCCCTCGCCACGTGCCACCCTGGCAGCAGCTCTCAGCCACCACAAGCATTTTAATGAGAGCTGGGCACAGCCTGGCCTCTCACAGCCCCCTAAACCCAGAGCTTTAGGGGGACAGAGGGTCTCCAGCACAAGCACAGGCACAAAACCCAGAGGAGTGGCCATGGGCTGCTGATAAACCTCCAGCATGGGGAATCGGTCTCTGAGCAGCTCTGGCTGCTGCTCGTTAACAGTCATTATAGGAGCAAGGAGGGTGGGCTATAAACCACCTCTTTATACCCCCCAGAGCTCTCCTGCCAGCTCCTGCTGTGAGAGCTGGGGCTGAGGAGGTGGGGTGGCTGCTGGCTCAGGGAGGGTTTGCAGCTCCAGCTGTGCCTGTTCCCCTGCTCCTTGCTGTCACAGACTGATGGCACAGTGGGGTGACGTGTCACCTCTTCTTCTCTGTTCCCTGCTGGGGAGCTTTGAGTTGGATGTGCTCCACCGTGTGCATTGGAGGCTGGTGAAGAGGACATGTTCCTGCTGCTCGGTGTGTCTCTGGGGGGGCATTTAGGAGGCTGATGGACCTGGGGGTGTTTGAGAGGCACATGGCTCTCCCAAAGAGTGGTTTTGGGGTGAGGCAGGTGCCCTGGACAGCCCTTTTGTGGCTTCTTGCAGTCAGCGGGGTGCAGCATGGAGGCCAGAGCAGTTGGGTTGTTTCAAGGGACTCTGAAGGAGGTGAGTCCATGGGGCCAGAGATGAGTGGACAGTCTGCAGCCGTCAGGGAGACAAGGAGGGTTTTCAAGCCCCATTGTTTCCCTATCTCCCCTTTACACCTCCAGCCTAGGAAGATGTCATCAGTGCAGGGAGGGATGCAGGGAGCAGCAGGGAGCAGGGACAGCCCCGCTTAATGTGCCCCACACCTCCCTTTTATCCACAGCAGCATCTCCTCTAACATCCTGTGCAGCTCAACAGATGGTAAATCCTCAAAGCTGGGGCTTACCACCAGCAGGAAAATGATATCACACCACATCCCTGTCCCTAGCCAGGACTTTGTCACCTGCTGTGTCACCCTCCCTGCACCACCACTGCTGCCCTGCCTTGGCAGAGAGGGGAGCAGGGCAACTTGTAGGTGATGGGCAGTGCCTGAGGTGTTGTCAGTGTCCCAGTTATGAGCTGGATGTCCCCAGAGACCACCTGAAGGTGACAGTCAAGGCAGTGGAGGGGTCCCTAGATGTGGCAAGGTCCCAGCTTGGCAGTCCAACACCTCTCTCCTTCCACCTTCTAATTTCCTTCCATGCCCGTCAGCCCAGTGTCAGTTGTGAGGCTTTTTATTCATTTTGGTCCCAGCCATCTCAGGGTCTCACACAGCTGCTGGTGCAGCGAGATTCTGCCAAAGAGGCTCCTCATTGTCCAGTTTGTTCCTCAAGGGGAAAAGTCACAGGGCTCCCCAACAGTTGCAGCAGTGCTGGTACCACAGGGGCTTATTCAAAGATGGTCCTGAACATCTCCCCCCAGGCTGATGGATGGGCTCAGGAAGGATTCCCAGGCTGGCCACCTTCCTTCTGCAGTGTCTGTTCTCCCTACAAATGCAGTTTCACTGGGAGATTGTCATAGATGTTCAGCTGGAAAATGTGCAGAGGGGAGAGCCTGGCAAAGCTGGGGGTGGGTGGAAGTTGTGGGGTTTTTCTCCCTCCTCTGACCATGCAGAGCAGGGCTGGGGGCTGGCCTGGAGGGCTCTCTGAAGGGCAGAGGCAGAGCCAGAGGTGGAAGGGAGGGTCAGGACCCTGGGACAGCAGCCTGGGATGGGGGAAGAAATGGGTTTCAGTTGTTGCACCATTCTGGCACTAAGTTGCTGCAACACCCCATGTCTCAGTTCCCCTCTTTCCTCTGGGGGGGTGACAGCACTCCCCTCCCTCCCCAAAGATGCGTTCCTCTTCAGCCCTTCCTTGAGCTGGACACCACTAAGGGTCTTTATGTCTCTGGGGGCATTGTTGATTAAACTCCCCAAAGCTGGGGGGTGGTTTTACCCCTCCAGCCCTCCCAGAAACCTACCTGATGCTGGTTCTTGGCTCCTCCTTCTTCCATCTTCAGCAGAAGCAGTTGAAGGTGGCCCCACTGCTGGCCTGGTTCCCTGTGCCCAAACATCCCCCTCTCCTCTTGGGTCCCACCTCTGCCTCAAGTAATTGTAAGAGGCAGAAAGACACTGGGTTTTCCAGAGGATGGTTTTGAGGGCTCTCAGGAATGCTGGAGCCATGAGTAGCCCATGGGGCCGTGCCTCACAGGGACTGGATTCTCCCAGGCTCAAGGGGAGCCTGAAGAAACCAGAGATCCCCAAGCACCCACTCCACATCATACACCAATCCTTCCTGAGCTTAATTCCACACATGATGAGAGAAACAGTGCTCCCAGCTCCAGCACTGCGGATAAAAGAGGACAGACTAGAAAGACCCAGCAGTACCCTGACTCCTCACCCCGTGGGGCTCTGCTGTTCTCTCCCAGCCAAAGCTGGGATCTGTGGCCTGGGGTATGGAAGGGGGAAAGCCCAGGTATCGGTTGGAGCCCAGCCAGGGACATTCACTGCCTTTGGGATTGTTTTGAAGAGCTGCTTCGCTTTCTAAAAATGAAAGGCATGCTAGAGCAGCCGGCATGGGGTGGGGAGAGCATCGCTTCGAGGTTGGGATGGCGTCGGGTACCCAGCCCCATCTCTAGGGTTTCCCCCAAGCCTGGGTTGCCCTCAGCAGCTGCAAGCATGGGGGAAATGAGGACAGGCAGGATGGGAGCGTGCTCAGGCTCCCGGGCACAGGGTTGAGGCTTTGCTTGGGAGAAGCAGGGTGAACTACGGGCATCATTTCAGGTGCCGGCATCCTCCAGTTGCTGGCAGCGTGCCGGGGTCAGCACTGCAGTGAGGGTGCTGCTGCCATCTCTGCCAACATCCCTGCCTGCCTCTGCCCCCGCCTTGCAGCCCCTCTGCCCCTGCCTGGGCTTCCCCACACACAGGGCTGGCAGAGGATCTGCTGCTGGGCGAGTGCTGGCGGAGGCGGGCAAGGGGGAGAGAGCGGCATGTCCCGACCTGCTTTGGCTGTGAGATCACCCCACGCTCCAGCTTTTAAAGAGCGATACGAAGCCATACGCAGCCCTGGGTGGCTCTTGATGAGTACGAGTAAGCACGAGAGGCTGGGGACCTGGGGACCAGAGCAGGCACCAATCCCTGGGGCTGTGCTTGTGTGCACCCTGCTCCCCAAAAAATGTGTTGGGTTCCTTTGGAAAAATTCCCATGTTGTTTCGTGTGAGTCCAAGGGTCAAATCTGCGCCCCACTCAACCCCACGTGCTGCAGGCTGGCGTGGGGGGAAGGACACCCTTCCCACAGGGTTTCTGCTCCAGCATCCACCAGCATCAGCGGCATGTGCTGAAGCGCAGGGTGAAGCGGGGCGGTCGCACGTGTCCACACAGGGCTCTGGCCGGTGATTTACGCTCTTTGGCAATGGGGACAGAGCTCAGGGATGAGCAGTAACCGGAGCTGCTGCACCTGCGCTGGGCCTCCTGCTTTCACTCTGATTTCATGTCCTAGTTGAGAGGTGATGTCATTTCGGAGGGAGCCAGAGAAAAGGAAGTGCTAGAGAAGATAAGGTGCTTTAACTCTACCCCTCCTGGCTTGGCTGGGTTTTGAAGCTGGGAGCTGTGTTAGCTGCCAGCCAGGAAAACATAAGAGAAGGGAGGAAAGAGGTTGGTTGGAGGACACCTTCCTCTTGGAGCAGTGGGAGCTGACACCAGAAGCTGCTGAGATGGAGGGTAATGGAGGATCTTGGATGTTCCTAGGTGGTGTGAGCACAATTTTGTGTGCTGCTCCAGCTTCTCCAACACCTTCATCTTCCAAAGAGGTGGGGTGGGTTCTCTGCAGCATCAGTCATACCCTACCAGAGCCTGGGTGTCACACCAGCATCCAGGGAGGTGCTCTAAGGAGGGTCAGCAGAAATGCTGGCAAGGTGCTAGAGAAGGTAAATTGAGAATGTGCCAAGGCTTCCCTGCTTCCTCAGGGGAGAGGGACTGCATGGAAAGGTCATTACCAAAGGCTCATTAGAAGGTCTTATTTAGCTGTGGAGCCCCAGCTGGGGGTTTTCCCTTCATATTGGGCTTCAAGATGCTCAAGTTGGATGTGACGCCCAGCAGCTGGGTGTGGTAAATTGAGTGCTGTTTGCTGTCATGTTCAGTAACATCAGAGCCTGAAAAATGGCCATGGCCTGCAGGTCCCGGCGTGTTGGTCCAGTCTGATGTGGTGGAAATCACGGGCTCAGCGAGGCTGAGCAGAGGGGACATCTCTCAGAAACCACAGAGTGTAAGTGTAGCTGTTGCAGCAAGGTTTGGGTTGACCTCCCCAGCACCTTGGTGGGCTTGCTTGTTGTCATCCTACCCTGGCAGTGACCCTGGTTGTCCTCAGAGTAGTAGGTAGCCAAGAAAAGAACTTTATCTTCCTGTCATTTGTCTGAATGGAGTTGTGAAGAGCAGGAGGGGGTGTGGGGAGCCTCACGTGTGCGTTAATATCCATCTGCAGCAGGAAAAATCAGAGCTGGGTCTCCATTGCTTTCTCCGTGTGTGTGGCACAGTCCTCACACTGTGTCTGCACTGGTTGGTGTTGGCTGGTGGCTTTTTACTCCTATGTTCTCGGTGTTGCAAGGTTGTCACTGCTTTGTCCCCAGCTTGGGCCTTAAGGTGCCAGGTACTGATGGTCTCAGCCTCGCTGCTATGAGCTCAATGTCCCCATTTTCTCCACAGGAGGCTTTGCCACCTTCTCGTCCTGCTTCCCGGGGCTCTGTGAGGGGAAGCCAGCCGCCATCCTGCCGATGAGCATCTCCCAGCCATGCTTGCCCGTGGCCAACGTCGGCCCCACACGCATCCTGCCGCATCTCTACTTGGGCTCCCAGAAAGATGTCCTAAACAAGGTATGGCCCTGTCAAGGGGGACACATCCACCCTGTCCCACCTGGGACCCCAGCCATGCAGAGGAGTGAGGGCATTTAAGGACTCTTCTGCCCAGTGGAAGGACCATGCATGGTTGGTCTGACCCTACCAGGAGACTGAAGGCAGGGAGTGGGTAGACAGAGCCCAGAAGAACTGGAGAGGGTGGTCCCAGGATGAGTCATGTTGTATTGATGAGCTTTGGGGTGGTCAAACTCTTTGCAAGTGCCCATAGCGAACACAGGGGCAGGAGGAGCACGGCCAGGAAAACACCTGGGCATGGAGGGGGAGTTACCACAGCTGGAGGAAGATGTGGAAGAGGAGTTACCTTTGCATCCACCCACCTAGTCAGCCAGGAACACCAATTTCAGCACCCTGTGAACTCCTTGGGAGCCAGAGAGAGCGGGAGCAAGCTGGGGCGTTCAGCCACTGCAGCGTGGGGACGGGTGGCTCTGGCCAAGGACAGGGGCTTGTTCAGGAGACCCAAAAATGAGTCAAGTTTTGCTGTGGGGAGAGAGGAGAAAAAGGGGACAATGCCCTTTTAAAGGTGCTGGAAGGGCTGTGCTGTGATGTCATGCCAGGGAAGGAATTTTGTTTAAAGGAAAAATAACAGCGAGAAGAAAGAAAGAGGAATTGCAGTGAAAATGCCGCTGGGCGCCTGCCTACCGCGGGCAGGAGGGAGCCAGCCAGGCGTCCTCACCCAGGGCAGGCGAGGGGGGAGAGGGACCACGATGCCGGAGGGGGTTGGAGACAGAAAGGAGGGAGAGAGAAATTATATACAGGGAGTAGAAGGAAATTAAAGAGAAAAATGCCAAGAATGTGAGCCCGGGAGCTGGGCTGGCTCCACCGAGCTGAGGCCGGGCTCTGCAGAGCCTGCTGGGCAGGCAGGAACCAGCTGCTGGAGAGCCAGGGCTGAAATCCCGGTACGGTCTCCTGAGGAGCCAATGTCAGGCAGGGAAATTGATGGTTTCCTTCCCTCCCCGCCTCCTCAGAGGGTTTTGTTCATTTTTTGGAGCTGTGTTTTCTTGCCATCACCATGATGTGGCCAGAAGATGCTCTATTCATAGGCAGCGGAGTGGGGTCAAGTGTGGACACTATGCATGGGTGATGCTTCTCTTCTCCAGCACGTTGCACCAGAGAGATCCCACATGGCAGCTCCATTTACTCTGACATGTGGAAGGACTTTTATCTCCATGCTTTCTCCTCCCATTTAATTCTGGGTCTTGGCTGGAATAGTGCAGACCAGGCAGTGAGACCAAGAAGCTGGCACAGATGTTCCCCCATTTTTTATAAGCACCTGCCCCTAGTTGTGCAGGTGATGCCTCATCTGATGGGACAGGAGAAGAGACAAGGGTCAGATGAGCATGAATTTGGTGTCAGCACCGCATGGAGGTGAAGCTGGCCAGAGCCTTGGGAGGGAAGGAATGGAGGCTGGTGTGGATGCAGCAGCACACACCCAGCAAGCCAGTTCCCTGATGGATGGTCCATGGGTTGAACCTCACCCCCTCGTGGTAGTTTTTCATCTGACCTCATTTACCCAAGGTCTCCTTTAAGCCATGGAGTCAGAAATACGGACAGTGATGGTGGCCATCGAGTGGCCAAAGCAGAAAAGTCACAGAAAACAAATCCAGGTTCACTCCAGTGTCAGAAAGAGGGAAGAGATGGTTCCCCTCTCCACCTGCCTGTGTCCCAACCCAAGAGCAGATGTTCGCAGTGAAGAACTGTGAACAACTAACAAATCTGTGAGAACTCCCAGTGCATTTCTGAGGGCTGTGGGGGCAAAGACATGGGTTGACATTGGTGAACATAGGGTGCTACCAATGACTCAACTCCTCTCTCCCTCAGCTGATACCTTCAAAGCTTTCAGCCAGAGTTTTCTTTCTTGTGTTTTCCTATTCCTCTCATGTTGGGGTTCTTGGATTTCCCCCTCTGGTTCCCCCTTCCGTGTGTCTTTGCTCTTGATTACTTTTACTTGGACCAAAGTAAAGATCTTTTGAGGTTCAAACCCCTGTCATCTAAATTGACACAACCTCCTCAGCTGGTCTCTGCTGTACTACCAGCAGCCAAGGCAGCAGTGGGAGACCCACGGGAGAAAATATTGGGATGGGAAAAGGCAGGGACTGCATGGCGAGGCAGATCTTCAGCACTCAGTGCTGACTGAACTCAGCCAATCATTTGATTGCTTCTTTCCCACCAGGACTTGATGACGCAGAACGGGATAAGCTATGTCCTCAACGCCAGCAACTCCTGTCCCAAGCCAGACTTCATCTGTGATAGTCACTTCATGCGCATTCCTGTCAATGACAACTACTGTGAGAAGCTGCTTCCCTGGCTGGACAAGTCCATTGAATTCATCGGTGAGTTTTTGTTACAATGGTTGCAGACTCTCCATGGTTCTCAGCCTTCAAAACCTGAACTCTTCTTCTGTCCTCCATGCTCTTGTTCTTTCACAGAGAGTGGTTGAGGCCTGGGAAGAGGGACTAGAGTAATTTTTATCTCCATCTCTGACCACATCAATGCTTTTTCTCTCTGTTTCCTCTACCATGCTCCAGACAAGGCCAAGGTGTCCAGCTGCCAGGTGATTGTGCACTGCTTGGCTGGAATCTCCCGGTCGGCCACCATCGCCATCGCCTACATCATGAAGACCATGGGTATGTCGTCAGATGATGCTTACAGGTGAGTTTTCCCCAGAGGGCAGGGAGGGGTTATGCTGGAATGCTTTACTCCAGGGAAGGAAAACAGGCTGAGCCCAGAAAGAGAGGGTGGGAGCTCCTTGAAGCTCTGTCTTGCCTTGGCTTAGTCCCAGTGAAACCAAACCAACCTCCCTTCATAAAGTGCATGTGATGAGGAATGGTTGGGAGCAGTAAAATGGAGGGGAGGAGACAGTCCCAGCCCTACCCCTGGGGCATCCCAAGGCCCCATGGCTCCCCAGGACCCCTTTCTTCAGAGGGTCAGGTCAGAAGGTCCTGGACCATGCCTCTTCTCCCCAAAGAGGCTGAGAGAGTAGGGGTGACCCGCTGAAGGACCCAGCACCAACTGGGGTTGTCTGTGCCTCTCGGCAGGTTTGTTAAGGACCGTCGCCCGTCCATCTCACCCAACTTCAACTTCCTGGGCCAGCTCCTGGAGTACGAGAGGAGCCTGAAGCTCCTCAAGGCTCTGAAGTCAAAGGGTGACCGGGGCGAGGGGGACACCCAGCAGGACCCATCAGAGGCGGCTGAAGGCAGCCGGCACCCCCCAACACCTACCTCAGAGAAGGCCGAGGGAGGGGCCGAGTCGACTCGGCATCCCCCCACGGCGACCCCGAGCGACACGGCGGGACCCCAAAGGTCCTGTCACCCACCACCCTGCAGCAGGGGCTCAACGGCTTACACCTCTCCTCCGAGCGCATCCAGGACACCAACCGCCTGAAACGCTCCTTCTCCTTGGACAT
>NW_010335675.1:0-488 GCF_000700745.2 Antrostomus carolinensis
GTCAACCACCTACAGTGAACTAAACAATAACCATCAAAACTTGCAGTCGTTTGGAAATAACAAAAACTTATTGCAACACTAAAATCTAGTGGTCACTTGACAATGCTTAAAACTTAAAAAGATAATATCCTTATGTGCCAGGAATGTAGATAAGTTGGGAAAGGGAAAGAAAAGGGAAGATCAAAAGAGAAAAGAGAAAAAAAAATAGATGAAAAGTTTCCAGAGAATCACCACTCCTTGGATCCAGCAAAGTCTGGTCCAGCTGTTCTGGGATATTTGGGTGCTGACACTGCGGGCTGATGACAGACTTTTCTGTCTCTTGCAGATGTCAAAATGGTCTGAGGGCGGTGGTGGTTGTGTCCCTGTGGTGTCCTTATGGCAGGAGATCAGGGGTGGATGTGTCCATGTGATGTCACAGTGGCAGGGCACAGTGATACCTGTGTCCCTGTGACATCAAAATGGCAGGAGTGCAGGTTTCACTGTGTCCC
>NW_010335676.1:0-1760 GCF_000700745.2 Antrostomus carolinensis
AACCCAAACCATTCTATGATTCTATGAGTTGGAGCTTTTTATTTTGTTTCTTAATAGCTAGAAATGAGTGAGAGATTTGAGCTTCTGCTTTGCAGAAATGTTCTTGTGGAGAATACTTGCACACACCCCTGCCCGTTGTTTACTCCAGTGGATAAGAAGCATTAAACAAGATCAATGAGCATTATGACACAGCAGGAGTCACCTCCGATGCCCCTTGGGCTGTGGTACAGACTGGGGTAGAGCACTGCTGGCTTGTCCCACAGACCTGTGGAATGTTGTTATGTCTCTGAGGACTACAAGACTAGGTGCGCTTCTGCGATTTCCTTGACTGCACAGGCGTGGGTGTGTCACTGTATTGAATATCCAGCCCAATGTGTGTCAGTGGGAGGTATTTGCTTCGGCTTCTTTGCTTTAATTAAGTGCCAGGGAGTTTTGTTATTCTGATTAAAGAAATATGTGATGCTTAATAAAGTATTTCAGTACAGGCAAAAGAGATCCAGTAGCCATTACATCACTGCAACTTGCCTAGCTAACATCTTGAGGCCTGTGTGGCTTTCCAGGTGCTCTGGGGTTGAGTTTTTAAGGCAGAGTTGTGGCAATGCAACTGCAAATCACAGCACTGAAGTACCTGCCCCAATGAGGTCAGGTGGAGCTTTTGGGTTTGTATCTTAATTGTCAGAAATTCTTGAAAGGCTTTCAGCTGATCATGTTGTCCTTAGGTGGGCTGGTCAGATGATGGGACTTTTCCCTAGGAGCTCCTGAGATCACAGAGACAGAAATGTGAAATCTGGTCTTATGGCAGGCCTTGGACTTTAGAGTTTCCGTGAACAGCACTGAAGGTTTTTCTGGATGGAAGAGGAGTCCGTGCCAGGATGTGCACAGGGCAAAGAGCCTACAAGGTTTTGCACTTGCTTTTTCTGTACCGGGTATGTACAGTGACAATGGTCTGAGTTGATGGTTCTCAATCAGGATGAAATTCGAGTATTTCAAACTAACATGAAGTTCACTGTTTTGCGTGGGCTTCAGAGACATATGTGGGTAGGAAGATGAAACATCAGCAAAAACTGAGAACATTTGCAGGTTTGGCACAAAATGATAGAGTGGTTTTGAAAAATGAGGAAGAGCAGCACTTGGATCTTCCAGTATTTCCTTCTGCCTTTCTCTGTCCTTGCAATTAGTGCCAAGAGGCACAAGGCTTTACAAAACTGGTGTGTCTTACCCAAAATGGAAATGAAAGTATTCATTCTGCTTCTGACTCTACACCATACTTAGCATCCTGATTCCCTTTTCTCGTCTGTGCTGGACAAGCCATATCTGAGGCACGAGTGCTACGCAAACCCTGTAAAGTGTCTGAGCAATCGTCTTTAAAGATTGTGGCTTCAGTTCTCTGACTGTGCATGAGGGAAACTCTCCGTTGCTCTGGCACACGTATTTCCTTCTTAGTTCTGTGCGAGATCGGGCACAAGATGTGCAAGTCCCTGACAGAACGGAATACTAGTGTAAGAGTCAACTGCCCAAATCCTTTTCGGTAAGAGACTGCTGGTGGTGTTCTAATGAATAAAGTTCCCGCTAAGAATGAAGCCAGTGCTTCTGCGCTTCCTGATTGCACCTTGAAGGAGACTCCGCAGCCGAGTGCAGCCCCGGAGCAGCGGCGAGCAGCCCGGGCTCCCGGGAGCGCGGGCGTCAGGCATCTGCGGTGTCGTGGCGGTGCCTCCGGGTGCCGCTGTTGGCCGAGGCGGAGCGGCGCTGGAACCGGAGCC
>NW_010335677.1:0-6281 GCF_000700745.2 Antrostomus carolinensis
TGACCAGTGCCCTCCTTTTTTTCTTACCAGAGGCCGTCAGAATGTGTAGGGCAGACTGCCTCACCTTAGGCAACCCCCTGCATGGGCCCTTGTCTGTATTTTCATCCTCATTTGCTGAACCCCCAATTTCCAGAGCCCCATAACTGCTGTGTAAGGGCAGCTGGGTAGATGGGGGAGGCCTAGAGGGAATTCGCCTGCTGCCCCGAGCAGGGACCTGTTTCCATTTCCCTTGGTCTCTTAGGTCCCCTCCTTCGGTCTGGTGACAAAATCATTCAGCCTCCCTGGTGCTTCTTAACCTATCTACTTCCTCTCATAGCTCTGCCACCAAGCTGAGCGGGTCATCTACCTGTTTGCAACACATGCAGCAGTTCTCATAGCTGCCACCAATTCTTCAGAGAGTGACTTAGAATCAAGATGAAATGCTCAGTTTCTGAGGAAAATATGAGGAGAATTATGTTTTCAGAATGCTGATGAAAATTCAAATTACATTGGTTATTTTATGCTATTCATGATAATGTAAACTGAGCAGAAGGAAGACAAAGTTCCCACTGCAGTTTCTGCTTTAACTCTTAGTAAATTCCTTAACCTAGAAAAAAACACTTAAATTTGTATGGAAATCTTGAAAATATGACAAATACAAGTCTGATTGTATTGCTGAACAGAGCTATGGCTGAATGAATGCTTTTTGTTCAGCGTATAAGCTTGCACAAAGACCATTCTGAACCATCTCAGTTTATTTTTGAATGAAGATATTTTGTAATGATCATAACTTTAAGGCTTTGGTATTTTAATTTTTCTAACACATTTAAAAGGATAATAGTGGAAGGATTTGACATAATTATTACATCTCCCTTGTGTTTTATGGATAGGACTTATATAGCTAGGTGCTTCTGGTAACAACTTTTAATAATTCATTTCTGAAAAGGCAATTATAAATTCCCTATCCATGGTAAACATTTAACCTCTCATGTCAGCAGGGCCTATCTTGTTGTCCTAAAGAGATTTTATCTGTGAAGTGCAGATAGATTATATTAAGTGTTTTTGCTCCCTGGAAATTATATGAGCATCCTACCAACATCAGTCTAATCGGAACACTATTTCCACTTTTCTGCCTTAAATAGCTTCAATCCAGGATGCGTACAGGGAGGGGAAGAATTGCTTTAACAGATTTCACTACCAACTGTTCCTCAAATGGTGCACAGTGACATTGCTATTGAATAGAGGATGCTGACTGTTATCTGTGGTTAATAACATCTCTCACTAGCCCCCATTCAGCTGCCAGTTAGCACAAAGCCACGTCTGCATGACTTTTAAAGGGTCTGCATTAATACACCCAGCCAATCAATGGTTTCTGCCCCTTCCACAAGGACATTGGTCTGTAACCATTACTAGATGCCATCAACAGAAAATGACACAGGAGTCACAAAAGTTAAAATGGTGTCAATTCAATCAGAGAGCAGACAAAAGGCAAACAATGCCGCCCTGGAAAGGAGTATAGCAAGGAGACTCAAAGGTTGACATAAGCCACACTCGGCAGGTCCCAGTGAAACCAGATTGAAATTCAATGATACAAAATCCAGCAATGTGACACAGAGGATGAGAGCTGTTGTTTCCCTTCAATTAAAATCAGTGACTGCTGTTGGCATAAAATAATTTTGACAAAATACCAAGAGAATCGGTATTGTAGGTCAAACTATTTTCCTTCTAAACTGAAAGAAAATAAGAGTGATAAATGAGTTAGTGCAATTGTTGTCTATATTACATGAAATAATAATAATAAAAAAGTTCTCCTGCAACTTCCTGTTCACTGTGAAGTTAAACAAAACTCTACTGACTGAAATGATTTCACCTTAAAAACTAAGCAATTTCAAGTGTTTACATATTTAAGAAAATGGGCTATAAGAAGTTTAAGATTCTTCCTTTTGGAATTCATACTGTGTTGTACACATAATTTCTCAAAAACTTGTTTATTTTCAAGGATTTGTAGAAAAATAATATGATATCAGTTCATCTTTATGTGGAAAATTGAATATATGGGTTATAATCAGACCACATAGAGCTTTACAGCCAGGCTAGTTATGCATTTCTTTAGGACGAGTGTTCTGTACTGTCAGGATATTGTAACCTGACATATTGGGTTTGCATGACAATGTTTTGGTATTGGGGGGAGAAGGGGCTACGGGGTTGGCTTCTGTGAGAAGCTGCTAGAAGTTTCCCCTATGTCTGACACAGCCAATGCCAGTTGCCTCCAAAACAGACCTGCCATTGGCCAAGACCGAGCCAATCAGTGATGGTGGTAGTAGCACTTCTGTGATATATTTAAGAGGAAAAAGAAAACTGCACAACTGCAGCCAGAGAGAAGAGTGAGAATGTGTGAAAGAAACAACTCTGCAGTGAAGAAAGAGGGGGAGGAGGTGCTCCAGGCTCCAGAGCAGAGATTCCACTGCAACTTGTGGTTAAGACCACAGTGAGGCAGGCTGTCCCCCTGCAACCCATGGAGGTTAACAGTGGAGCAAATATCTACCTACAGCCCATGGAGGACCCCATGCAGGAACAGGTGGATGTCCAAAGGAGGCTATGACTGTGTGGGAAGCTCATGTTGAAGCAAGCTTCTGGCATGACCTGTAGACCTGTGGAGATAAGAGCTCACACTGGAGCAGGTTTGCTGGGAGGACTTGTGACCCTGTGGGGGACCCATACTGGAGCAATCTGTTTCTGAAGGACAATGCCACATGGAAGGGACCCATGCTGGAGCAGTTCATGAAGAACTGTCAGTCATGGGAAGGACTCACGTTGGAGAAGTTTGTGGAGGACTGTCTCCCATGAGAGGGAGCCCATGCTGGAGTCCTCTGCCTGAGGAGGAAGGAGCAGCAGAAACAGTGTGTGATGAACTGACTTCAACCTCTATTGCCTGTCCTGCTGTGCCGCTCAAGAGGGACGAGGTAGAGAACTCCAGAGTAAAGTTAAGCCTAGGAAAGAAAGAGATATGGGGGAAAGGTGTATTAAGAATTAGTTTTTGTTTTATCATTATCCTTCTCTGATATCAATTGGCAATAAATTAAATTAATTTCCCCAAGTCAAGTTTGTTTTGCCTGAGACGGTACTTGCTGAGTGAGTGATCTCCCTGTCCTTATCTTGATCCATGAGCCTTTTGTTATATTTTCTCTCCCCTGTTCACCTAAGGAGAGTGAGTGATAGAACAGCTTTGATGGGCACCAGGCATCCAACCAAGGTCAACCCACCACACCTGACTGTATGTCAACACAAAGTGTGCAGCTTCCTCCTCCCTCTCTATGATCTTTCTTGTAATAAAACCTTCATGTTCAGTCAGGCAGGGATCCAGTGTCTAATCTGCTCTGCCTTGGTTAGGAGAAATGAATCTCACTCACATTCTTCTCAGTCAGAAGAATGAATCTCACCTATCCTATAGCCTAGATGCAGATTTACAAACATCTAGGCTCAGGTTCTTTTTGTCTAATATTGAGCACCAAGCAAGAATTTCTACATTCTTTCCTAGTGGATATAAATTCAATGGGATATTTGATGTTCCCACACTCAATTAGAGATGCTGTCTGTCTCTCTCTATTGACTCCACAAGAAATAGAGAGCTTGGTTTTCTAATATTAGGTAAGATAACTTTGGTCATTCATGTGTGTACCTAAAAAATAATCATGTGATGAACCATAAAGATAACTGCTAGAGTTTAGGAAACTTCATAAATTCTTCTGTTTTCCATGTAAATTATAAAGATTAAAAGAGATTAGAATAAAAAATCAACTTTATTTTCTTTTAAACATGAACTTTAAAAATTGAGATTGTAAATTGCTCAGATTGATATAAAAATCATGGTCAGGTGAATCAGCTGTTTAGCAATTATTAGTAAAATATGAAAGTTTATATTAATGAAGTCCTTGAAAAATTTATCTGTTAAACTTTCCTGTTCTGTTTTATGGATTTTTTTTTTTTTTTTTTTTTTTGGCATATAGCAAGGATTTTTGTGTATTTGCAGAGTTTTACGTATGTATACTTCTTTGACCTATATAATATGACTAGAACTGAGTTGAGTATTCTGAAGAACTTTCTGGTCATATGAACAGCATTTCTGCATGTAAACTACTTCAAAAATAAATGAAAGTAACTGTAATCAAAATGACTTTGTAAGATGTAAAGTGACGAGGACAGGTGCCATCCTAGTAATAGCTTTTCAGTAATATAGCATCCGACTGTGAAAAACAGATGGACTGTGATTTATGAATGAGGATTCTTTAAAAAAACATCAATATAACCTTGCATAGACAATTACTCTGGTTGGTACCCACCTAAACTTGGATCTAAAGCAGACTGCTACTCTTCTGAAATAGAATGGTCACTCTCCTTGATGAGGGAGTAACTTGTAAGCAGTCACAAGTAAGTAGACCAGTGACATGAGCTGAAGATATAACTGTCTGAACCTAATTTGTTGTCCAAAACAGAACACTTATTGTCAGCTTTATTCATCCTAACATCAAGTACCTGAGAGGTAAGTAGTTATCATAAACTAGTTGTCTAAGCCTCCTATAAAACAGATGGAAAGAGGTCTTTCTAGGAAGACAGACACATCCCATCCTTAGACTTTGGATGGGATCACTAGTGACCTGGAAGTGCATCTCTATTGACAGACATTTTGTTTTGCAACCTAAGGTCCTTATTCCCAGGAACTTTAAAGTTAGATAACATAAAATGGAAACCTAATTTAATGATGTTTCATTTAATTTCTGAGCAGCACCAAGATTTACATAGAAGTGTGATTTAAAAAAAAAAAAAAATCTGCTTTAATGAGATTTAACAGTGTAACATATCACAACATATGTTTGAAAATTAGAGTCATGGTGATGAAAATGTTACTGAGAGTAAGATTATTTTTTTTTTTCCATGTTCAAGTATACAATCATTGGATCTCATTTATGATGGAAATTTTGTACTTAGATTTTATATATTTGAAGCAATATCTTTTCTATGGAGTGTGATTCAAATTTATTTAGGTGATAATACCTTTACTTGATCTGGGAAGAAAGAAAAAAAAACTTCATCATGGATTTTTGATCCAAATTGATTTACGTGATAGGAGATTAATTTTACCACGTACGTGGTACATAGTACGTAGTACTATGGTAAACGATGTGCTATGCACCACATGTGTGGTAAAATTGTATGTAGTTTACCATGTAAGATATGTACATGGTAAACAAATACAATGTGGTTTTATTAGGTTATGCTTAACAAATAAAAATGATAAATTTTGCACTTACTTTATTTTAGTCTTTCTGACCAATAATTGTCTCTTAATGTTTCTCTGCCTATCGAATATTCACAGAGAAGAAAAAAAGATAATGTATGACATATGGCAATGCAGTACACTTACTGGCTCAGAATGTTTAATTTAACACTAGTCTTTTACATATGCTTATATTTTATCTTGCTTTTCTATAGATTAGTTAATTTTAAATTACATTGTAAGAGCAGCAACTACTAATGAATTATAAATGTACAACATAAAATTGAAATTAATGTTATTTATATAATATAAAATTTTATATATTTACTATGTATATATATAATATAAATTTATATTATATCATAGTGGATATAAAGAGCTGGAGCAGACATGACATGTCTCTTTACTAGAATACATGATTCTTGTAAATCTCTCATGTCCTTTCGAAAATAATTTTAATATGAGATTTTACTAACATAAAGTAAAATATTTTGTAAACAATGTACTTTTCAAAAAATTGTGGTTATCATTAGAATGGTTTCTAATTTCATGGCCTCCTTATCCCAAGATATTCCTGTAATTTGGTTACAAGATCTCTCAAAGCTTGTTGCCTTGTACCAAAGGTATGACAACAAATGTAATTTAAAAACACATTCAGTGCACTTTACCATCTGTGGACCCTCTTGGAAACATTTCTGTCTTTGATACTATCAAAACTGTGGGTTCATACTATCCCGTCCAGGTCGCCTTGCCTCGTCCTTCTGTCACATTTGCCTTTGGTCTAGAAGTGCAGATTTGGATTAGTTTTGTAGGCTTGTCCTGAACTTTATCTTCATATGAAGATAAACTAACACCTGCTGAAAGAATAATATCCTGATTACCAGCGATGGAATTTGTGTGGACAATCATTTTAAGAAACAGAATGGTTTTCTTAAAATAACTACTTCCTTCAGATTTATTTCTCCTTCCATTTTTATTTGTAATGAGGGGAGGGGGGGAAAGCAGGGGAAGTTAGGGTGAAAAGAGG
>NW_010335678.1:0-11973 GCF_000700745.2 Antrostomus carolinensis
TGCTCAGGGCACCTCCCGGTGCGAGCCACGGCGCTCCCGGGACAGCCTCAGACCCAGCTCTAGAAGCGCCCAGCAAAGCCATTCCCCGGCCCTGGAAGGACACGGGGCTCCGAGGCCACGGCGGTGCCTGTCCCAGGGCTGGTGCAGGGAGAACCTCTGCACACACCGGGCACCCCGCGCCCATCACAGCCGCCTCCCCTTACCTGTCAAAGCAGAGCTCCCCCAATGCCTCACACATTCAAGGGGGCGAGGAAGCCTTTACTGCTGGGTGTTTATTGTTCAGTGGTTACACAGCGAGAGAAGTCAGCAGAATACCACACTCTTGTGTTATGAGAAGGTAGCAAGGTGCCTCTCCACGTTTCCCCCTTTCTCTTTCCCCCTTCCAGACATCCCCTGCCATCATTTTTGCCCAGTCAGGAAATTAAGCTGTAGAGGGGACAGGACCTCACATTTGTCAGCTACACATAACCATCAGACATAAGAGCTCAAGATGCTGGAGAGGGATAAATCCAGGCTGCTCCTTTCAATCTGACAGCAGATGACTTTCTAACATGTAAGGCAGTTATTCTGCACTGCAATATAAAGCGGTGCAGCTCACTTCTGCCTTCACTTTGTTGCAAGAGAGAAAGAAAAAAAGAAATATCTGCTCATTAGAGAGCCAAAAGCTTTCGCTGCAAAAGTTTTTTTTTTTAAATTTTGCATTAAGGGAAGGTGTACAAAGACAATGAGATCAGATAAAAACCAGGATTTTGTATGCATAGTCAGTGTCCCTATGACTTGGTGACAAACAATAAAATACCAGCCTGAGCAAGCAGGTTGTATCATTGTCATACCAATGTTTAAAAAACACACTGTAGTGCTGGAGATACTTACAAAGGGAGAGGACAAAACATCATCTAGCTGGAGGGAGAATAGAGACAGATATTCCTCTTTTCTAAACAAAAGGAGTGAGGATCCTCCAACTGGGGAAAATTTGGGGGTTTTTTATTCACAGATACCAGCTAGTCCTGGGATGTGCAGCGCTCCAGGGGAGCGGAGGACAGTTACAAAAAAGGTGCCTACACGTGCACCAACAAGGCCAGTCCTGACAGGAAAGGGCTCAGGCACACTGCCAGTTAGTTCCCTGAAAGAAACCACAGCCCATCACATGGGGAATGAGCCACACAACAGTAAATCCCAGAAAAAGAGCCTCCACTTCCAGATCAACACGGAAGTGAACAACAGTCATCATCAGGCCACACAATGCTATCCAGCTTGGTTTTGGCCTTGACGATGAATTCCTCGGAGGCATCAACAAGTGGAAGCCGTGGAGGTCCCATGGGAATGCCAGAAACAAAAGTCATTACAGCTTTAGTCTGTGCAACACCAAAACCTGGGTGGACAAAAGCAAAACCAGGTCATTTACAGCTCATTTTGTTTAAAGCAGTCTCTATACAGGTGTCCATGAAAACATCAGCATGGAATTCCTGTGTCATCTGGCATAAACCAGGCTTGAAGCACTTCTCAGAAGTGAGAACAGTGTAACTAAGAAGAGATGATCATACTTGCAGAGATGAAAGATGTTACAGTAAAAATTACTACACCTACTTATGGCATTTATTTATCTATTATACCATTATTGTTTCCCTCTTAAAGATACCAAGCAGAACATTTTCTTAGACATGCACTTCACAAACTACTGTGTGTCAGTTGTACAGATAACCAGGGCTGTGTGTGTGTTCCTTTCTCTTTGCCAAATGTATTGCCACGCAGCCTGGACAATAGAAAAGATGGTGTGAGTCCACCACAGGTAACACAAGCAAAAATCAGGCCACTGCAAACGTACATCCACTGGTAGGTTGAGCTATCCCAGCCAATCTGTCATCCCAGCAACCTGATCTCTGCAGCCTCACAGCTACTCCCCAGCGCAGACTCACACAAAGTGAAGCCCTGGGAGTAGTAAGACCCTGCTGACATGTGACAATGACATTTGGTATCAGCTTAAACCACCACAGAAAACCTCAGGAGGCCTCTCTGTCCACAGCTCAAGTCTCCTTACATACCTCTGGAAATTCAATGTTTCCCTCTTTACTTATAAAGTTAAATAGTGATTCATTTCCTCTGACTTTTAATCCAAGAAATACAACCAAGCACTAAAGCTCAGCAAGATTCATTAGGGTTTGCATATGTACAGCAAAACCACAATGAACAGCTCTCTTCATTAAGTGAAAACCGTGAAATATATCTGATTTGGTCTCCCAACACTACTCTGACTTGGTTGGGTTTAATTGCTTTTTATAGTAAAACTTGGTTTTGTTTCTAAAAATCATTCAGTTTTAAAATGATTTGGCCTTGTACAGCCTTGAACCGAGTTACTCTTAAATTATAGCAAGGCAGGAAAGAAGCTTCAGAGTTGTTTTGCTACTGGAGCACCAACATTTCAGAATAACAACTCTAGAAACAAAGCTAGAAATGAGCTTTTGGAGAGAGAAAAAAACCCCAAAACAACCCAAAGAAAGAGTGAGGATAAGAAAAAGGGTCAATCACAGAGTCACCACTTCCCAGCTGTGAGATTTCATAAGAGGAAGGAAGTGAGAGTGGAATGTGTCAGGGATGCTTGGTCAGCTCCCTTTGTTGAGCTCCCAGCTGATTACTAACTCGGGAGACAGCACGTGCACCATTTTCTGCAAAATGCACTGCAAAATCTTTCAGGAAGGAAGTTCTGGGGGTACAGCAACATGAGAGCTTCTGGAGCACCGAGTCTGCATTTTTAGATGTAAGAAAGGAAACGGGCAGTGTAGGACTTACCTAGTTTGATGACAAAGTTGAGAAATTCCCCAGTGAGAAACTAGAAAAGACAAGACAGTAGTTTATTAACTTCTTCAAATTTTAAGACGTAAAAGCATCTAAAGGTATTACAATATTTACATCTTACACAATTGTTGCCCAGCTTTGAGAAAAGCCTTTGCCCACTTGGCCAGTCTATGGGAAATACTAATTGAATTTGACTGGAATAGGGGAGAGAGGGATGGATATAAGAAAACCATCAGTCCCTCTCAGTCTGTCACTCATGTTCAAGCTGTCCCTCACTGCAAGCAGTCCCAGAACACTGGTAAGTCTCCTGGCTCTAAGGTTTATTGGCTCTAAAGGTTTACAAATCTGAGTATCCACTGCCTAGTGAATACATCTCCCAGAGCAGGTCATCTTTCAGACATCTTTTAGACTTTCATCCTGCAGTCACTTCTATTTTAAGGCAAAAGAAGGATGCCTCAAACATCCCATAAAAACACTGGGTATAGATTCTAAAAGGATTGCTCAGGACTCCTCACAAACTTTCAAGCTGCCCAAGACCAAGAGGGGTCAAGGCAGAGCTGCCTTGGGACAGCTTTCTGCCCTACATCATGTAAGATATCCCCAGAATATTCCTAGTCAAGGGGCTCGTTCAAGGAGAAAGGCCAGGCCATTGCTCGCTCTGCAGAGATGAGATTAGAGGGTTAAAGGATCAGAAAGGCAAGTCTTGGTTAAAAGTTAGTAAGGACTGGTCAAAAAGGCGAGGAGAGATAAATAACAAGCAGGGGGGTTGGAGCTGGAAGAAGTTTGCTTTAACAAAGCTATCTCAGGCTCAGGATGACAAAACTACATGGAAAACAGCCCCGGTAAAGCTAGAGGAGAAAGAAGGCTGCTCCTAGGGGGGACAGTAAAGATATTGTACCTGATACTTCCGTGCTAACGCGAGGTCTGGCTTTGCAAAGGCTTCCAACATCAGATTGGTTTTTCGACCCAAATAGTTGTATGTACTGTCAAAAGAAACCAAACCAAAAATAGAATCAATAAATGCAAAGGGGGAACTTAGAACCACTGAAACAAAAGATGTAGCCATAGGCTTTCTCTGTTGACGTTGTAAGTGCCATTCTTATGGGAGAGATTCATGCAATCTATGTGTGGTTTATACTGTCAAGCATCTGAAGTATGCCAAGCTCTATGGAAGAGTTAAGAAAGTAGATTTCCCAGTTCCTTCCAAATGGAACTGCTTTTCAAAATTAAAAAGAAACAATTAGACAATACAGAAAGTCAATCACTTAATTTTCCAGTTGCTCGTTCATTTAATTCATCGTCCACTCAAGAACACAGATATCCTACATTAATCCATCTAAGCAGCCTGGTTTGAGGGGCAGAAGAGAAATCAGAAACAAAACTCAGCAGGGTCCTTTTCCTCACAGACTTCTCATGCGAACTGAGGTAAATTATTTTAACCTCTTTGGGTTTTGGTTCCTTACCAAGATAAAAGGAATTCCTGACTTCAAAAACTTGCTGTGAGGATAAAGAACTATGTTGAAACTTTTGGGTCAGCTACAGACTGCAGCAATAATCACCCACACTAAATCCCAGGTTATACGACTGTCCTATGGCTAGCACTGGAGCTAGCTTGTCTGTCTGCTTGCTACCACACAGCTTTACCCTGTAAAATCCATCGCTGTGACAGAAGAGAGTTAGAGAAATACTGTGTAGATAATGGAAGATACATCAACAAGGTGTGTGTGTCAAGAGGAAGGAGTCCAAGCCATACTGACCTTCCAACTGCTCCGTCTGCCCCTATGGCCAGTGCACTCAACAGTTGCTAGTTTGGGGTGGGGGGGGAGAAAAAAAAGCAAAACATTTTTACTTCACATAACAAAATAAAGAAAAAAAAAAAAGGGTGGTAGAAGGGAGCAGCAAAACTATGTGGCACTGAATGTCCAGTTACTTTTTTCGCCAAGGCTGAAGCAAAAAAATGCCAGAGAAGAAATAATTTTTAAGAGGAGTCTTACCTCATCCACCCCATAAAGAAATGTAAACTGTTCTCTCTCATTCTTGTTTATACACTGTGCAAGGTCCAAGAGGTCCGTGTCGCTGAACTTCACACCCTGGAAGGTGGGGATCTGCTCTTTTATTCCATCCAGCAACTCTTCAACACGAACTGTGCAGAACAGAAGTCTCACATGAAGGAACACAACCCTGTTCTGGGAGATTCCCCTGTCTTGTCCCTAAGAGGGAGACTTACTATTTCCCAAGTTGTTCACTTTTGGCCTAAGCCTAGTAAACTATATAGCTCTAAAACAACCAGTAAGACAACTTCAGTGGGATTATTTCCCAGAGTTATAAAAAAACATCTTTCTGCCCTCTTTGAAGCATTCCTTTTACAGAATCAGAAGGGAAAAACCTTGGATAAGTGAAAGTTTAGGAATGAACCGGCAACATGTTTAGGAATAGATATAAATTCATACATCCAGAAACACCACACAACCTGCTGAGCAAGTAACTGAAGATCTGTATTCTGTTCCGCATTCCTCTGCTAAATAATAAGACTTGAGAAGCACTGTGGTTTCACGTGTAATTTACTAGCAAACATGACTACACAGTCAGTGTAAACAAAGAGAGACGGTGGTAACTATCTTGCAAAAATCTGGGATTCAACGATGGCTATCCAAGGCAATTAATTACCTGTCCTGGTCTACACTAATTGCAAAGCCATGGTCTGCATCATCTCCTCCATCCCAGTTGTTCAGTACTCATAAACTGTGACTTTTCCACAGTGAAGAGGAATTCGACTTATTTTCTAGTCTTGAACTCCCATTCCATTTTTGGAAGGGATCCTTTCCACTGCAGCTTGCATGGGACAGAAGCAGGGGCCACATACCTGGTTTAGGCTGGCAGACTAATCACACCAGCCACCAGGATGACTCAGGTTGCTGTAAGCCCATAGTCACAGGAAGAACTGACTAAGCAGTACTTACTCTTCACGCCCGTCAGAGGAGGAATGTGATAGTAATAAAATGGAACCGCAGGGGCTTCAGATGCAACCTTCTGTAAGAAAGCAACCAGCTCATCTGGAAGAGAACAAGCAAGTACCCCTGTAAAAGCCAGAAACGATCTGTTGTGAAAGACAGTTCAGATTCTCAGCAGCCAGGGTCTGTGGAGAGACCATCTACAGCTTGCGTACCATACACAGCCAACCACCTAAAAACCTGCACACATCATAAAAATCACATGTAACAAAGCTCAGCAGAAGACCTTGGGTAAGACAAAGGTGGTATTTATTTTAAACCAAACCCATTTCAGTAACTCACACAGATTCTGATACAGATAGAACGCATGCATGCTCTCACACATGCAAACTACAAGACCTGCGTGCCAAAGTGATCTCACCAGCATCACTCGTGTGCAACACAGAGGACAAGGCATCAAGTTCACATTCAACTCCCTGGGGTACTGCTCGCAGGTGATTAACAGATTTTCAAACAGTTAATTTTCTGGTTGAGGAATCAGAGAGTTATTACAGATTACACTCTTCATGAGAATCTTGTTTACCACATCCTCCATAAATCTTAGGCAGTGTTCACATGGGCACAGCATGAAGAGCAGCGTGCTGAAACCTCGCTGCCATCCTGCTACTGTCAGCAAAGGTCTTCTGCTGATTTTGTGCTGTTCCTCTGCACTTACCAGTTTGACTGCCACTGACTGTGTCCTTGGCTGTCAACATCAGCCATTCTGGCAATCCACTCGTTTCTTTCATACGAACACTTCCCTTCATAATTAATGCAAGCAACTTTTAACATTTCTGTTACAAAACCTCCACTTCATGTGTTTCTTTTATATTATGTTCATTATACTAAAAGCAAAACACTCAGATTTGTAAGTTCTGAGGTAACCTTAGGTGCACAGAACCTGATCACCTCACTAACAAGAGGTAACGCCTCTGCATCAGCAGTTAATCCATCTGGTCAGTGTCCAGCAAGGGTCAGCATGGAACCAACTGCTTCCTAGTGTGGCCCAGATCAAGTGTGAACTCTATATTATCTATTCAGAAGACAGACTAGTTAACTACTCTTTCCATAAGCAACTCTTCTTTTTACAAGAATATATCCCAAAAGTCATCCTTCCCACTTCTTATTGGGAGACTTCTGGTATCTCCCACCTTTAAAAAAATGCTTCTTCTATGTTTTGATTTTGCATGACAGCAGATATGAGAGCTGTGTGAATATTATCACCAGAATGTTTTCCAAAGGAAGAAGATGGCATTCATCTTTTACCTATGATAAAGGTTTGGAGGGCAATCTAAAAGGACCTCAGCAGGTGTGGCAGTCACTAGATATGCACTCACCTTTGTTTGTGGGTTTGAAGAAGAAGGGGGCTATGACAGCAATAGCACTAGCACCTATGGCTGCTGCGTGTCTCGCCTGTAAAAGAGAGAACAGGAAGAACCTGAAGGTTCATCTGCTTCTGTTTTAAATGTATGACACACATGGTGAAAAGGAATCGTATCATATATACGCACCAGCTCTTGGGACTCTGGCAGATTTAGTGCTCCCACATGAATGATGACGTGATCCAATCTGCACAAGAACAAATTCAGAAGCTTTAGGGAGGTTTGAGTGGTGATGAAAAAATATCAGTCTGCCAAAATGAATTGCTTCAGATCAGGGAACCACAGCACAAGACCTTTGCTGGGCTAGATTAGACCTAAAAGGGATTTGAACCTGTATTGCCCTGACAAGCAAATAACACAGGGAAAATGATGAGAGTGGCAAGCAGCTGGTGGTGGAAAAAAGAAAACATATTTGCAAATATGAATAATACGTGATTCCTTGCTGTCAGATTCGCAAGGCTGTCAGGAGGGACAAAACACAGCATTTTATTAGGAAGTTAAAATTAAGGCATTAAGGATTTAAGGGGAAGCTAGGGAAAAGGAAAGGATATGAAAGTGTATCTTTGCTCTCTAAAGCTGTTTCTCTGCATAACCACCAGAAGAGTTCAACCTCACAACAGCACCTTCGACTGCTTGTCTGCTCCTGCCAAGGGAATCTCACAGGTTCCAGTCCGTCAGTCCCATTTCTGTGTTTCTCCTTTATATCCACACAGACTGTGAGCCTTCACACCAGTTTATTTCTGTTCACTATCCTTCTCACCCAAAACACCTCCTCCTCTCCATATCCTCTGACATAGCAACTAAGGAGGAAGCAGCAGTGACACAACACTGACAGGTAAAAAAGGCAGAGAGTGAACCTGCAATTACATCCACAGCTGAAGATCTGGGTTGAATTCCTTCTTCTGCCACCAACTTTGCATCTTTAAGGAAGCACTTAAGTCCTTTACACCTCATCTTCCCCCATAACAAATAATTCAATTAATATATTAAAAGGTTCAGAAATGCTCACAGGGCATAAATAGGCAGACTGCTCTTTACTTTTACTTCTTATCAGGAATAAGCAAAGGGCACAGCCCTTTTTTTCGCCCCAGAGCCCTTTTTTGTCCTCCTACCCCTCAGTGTATCAAAGAAAAGGACTCTTCCAAGCTCTCTTAGCAGCAGGAAGGGACACCAGCTAACTTGCAGTGACAAAAATGCAGGCTTAAGAAAAAGGAGCTGGGGAACAAAGCCCAACAACAAAATACTAAAAAAAAACAACCTCAAAACCCCACCCAAAACAACAAAAAAACCCCACCAACCCATCAGCAGATGTGGCTTTGCAGTCAGACATGCCTATATCATCATATCATGCCATATCATTCCTGTATCTGGAATTTCCTGTTCCCTCTCAGCTACTCACTTGTCTTTTCCTTGGCACACCCATTCTTCTGCCAACTGCTTCCTCTCCTGGGTGTTAAGGGACAGTCCTTCGCCTGTTGTGCCGTTCACTGTTTCAACACAACACAACACACTTGCTGAGGCCTGGCCTACGTGCACTGGTTTTAGTGAAGACAAGAACTGACACTTTTGATGATGTTAAACAGAAATATTTTTCCCCCAACTCATTTTAAGATAGCAATGGTTCCACACCAGCATCTTACATGGGGATTGCACTCAATGCTTGTGTTGGAAATCTGTGTGTTTCAGGATCAGCAGTGGTGGGAGGGAGGAGGCAGAATCAGCTGCTGAAACTGGGAAATGTCCCTCAGCACCTCCTCCCCAGCAGACACTCTCCCACCAGTGAGTCAGGCTACAGCAAGTGCCCAAAGGGACACCCAGCTAGCCAGGTGGAGTGATTACCTATCCTCCAGCCCGAGGAAACAGCCTGACCTGAAATTTGGGGTCTCTATCGTGAATGGAACCACGGGTCCTATCTAGGCTAAAGCACCTCTGGAAAACAATGAGATGTCAGTATGTCCAGTCACAAACAACAGATCAAACTGGGATAGCTGAAGTCACTGCCACGCTCTGCTTTTTGTCTTGGCAAAAAAATTCCATGTAAGTTTTGAACCAAAATCTTATCACCGACTTCACCTTACTGAACTATGCCAGGCTGTCAATGAACGTGGTTTAGCAGACTCTGTATTCTCTATCCAGCCATCCCTGCTGCACCCACAGCAGTTCCCAAGAGGGAGGCAGAACAGGGAGAGATTTGGGCAGTGACCATCAATCGCACCACAGGTCTCGTTAAGAAGCTTATCTGGCTTTGATGAGCCCACTGAATTCCCTGGACTGCTGAGCTGATGTTTTTTAATCATATGATTGTATCTTGTCCAGGCAAAGGGGAGAATCATTTAGTTGAGTCTTCTCTGCCAAGACAGCATTATCCATTCATCTCTGGAAATGTCACTGTATGAAGGCAATGCTTATTTTATCCCACACAGAAATGGAGTGTAGGCAAACTCAGATGCCCTAAGTATCAATTACACCCTCTCCACCGGTGAATATAAATGTCTAGGATGATCCCACATCCACAGTCCCTCTCACTACAGCTCTTAACAGGCAAGATATCATAGGGCTGCCATCCAGGCAAGAGGGGTGTAACACAGTTTCTGTCAAAAATTCACTTACCAAAAACGTTCTTCACGTTCTGCTCGCTTACCAGATAATCCACGTACTGAGGAATCACTGAAAGGTTAATCTGTCTGAAATGAAAAGAACCACAGCAACCTTAGGAGCCCTCAGCAACCATGTCTCCACTCATATAACTTAAACTTGGATATTAAGAAAACAAAAAAAGACAGGTATTTTCCAAGTTTTGCATTTGTACACACACACAAATTACCCCAAGGTATGATACTCTCAGCATGTGTTTAACATTTCAGGTAACAGTTCAGTTCTAGATTCTTTCTTCCAGTTTCTCTTCCTCCTGACAAGTAGTTCACTGTTCCAATGTTTTATTCAAATTGGTAATTACTGCAGGCTTGTCACAGCAAAGAAATTTTTTTGGGGGGGGACACATAAGAGAACAAGAGGCACTTGAACCTTTTTGACTGTTGAGGGAAACCGCAGTCCCCTTGAAAGCACAAAGGTATTTGTGCAAGTGCTGGCAAACAGTTAAACTGTACTAGTAACTGCTGGACACAGACCATGAAATGGCATCTGCTGGATGTGACTTTGACCTCCCTCTTTCATTAAAGGATGAGCAAAGCAACAGACTTCCCAGACAAACAGGGGAAACTGGATTCAAGGTTTATCTTCTCTGCAGGACAAACTTGTTTTATTTATCAGTGTATAATATTTCACCGCTGTTTTCATTTGTCAAACATACAGACCAACCCTATAGTCTAGAAATCAATTCTGGGACCTTGAATGGGTTCACACATCGCCCAAAATTTCATACCTGCCTTCAGAGAACATATCGTACAAGGGTCAGGCATTCAGGCAGGAGGCCCAGATCACTCTCTGAATACCACAATGCAATAAATTTGAGTAGTAATAACAAATGTAATCGGAAATAAAGTTTCTTTTAAAGCAAGAAACAAAGCAGTGACTGCAATGCAAATAAGTTCCCTGACTGAGACAGCACCGTGCTTTACAGCACTTTTCAAAAGTAAAGGATCACTTTCAGAGGGCTGTACTAGCAAATCCACTGTCACCCTCAGAAACACATACGGATCTTGACACAACGCCCATCAGAGCTCAGGGTCCTTTGCTGACTCCAAACAACTCGGTCTTGCAACACCAAAATGCAGCAGGGAGGATATATGTTTACCATCACGGCTTTGAGGAAGGCTGAATTTCAACTTTCGATTTGATGTTATTTTCGGAACTGTGCAGTCCTTGCAATATTTTGTTCTGGTTTAGATTAATTCCATGTACACATATATACACATGAATACTTGCATAAGTTACCTAGGGTAAAGAAAAGTCTAAAAGGACATCAGATTTTGACAATTATTTTCCAGCTCTCAAGAGCTCTTTTTAAAGGAACTGTGATTTACCTTAACAAATGGGATGGATATAAACAATACTCTATGGATACCTTACTATGATTTAACAGCTTACTATGATTTAATTTGCAGCATAAATAAAAGCAATAGAAAAAGAGATTAAAGACTGATTCAAACTCTCCAAACCTAACAGGAGGATGCAGAGGTGAAGGGAACCCAGTGTAGTGCTAGTGGAACCAACCTAGTAGTTTCCCCATCCCACCAGAGACCTGGTTTAAAAACAAAACTAAAACTGATCAGGTAAGAAAGGAGACAAGGTTTTAAGGTAATAGTAGCCCACACAAATCTGCCAACACGCCATGTTGTGATACAGGGTCATACTCACCCATCAGGAGTCATTGGAGTGATTGTAGCAGCTACAAGACCTTGTAACTTCTTTCTAGGTGTCATTGAGCTGTTTGGGGAGGAAAAAAAAAAAAGAAGATAAATATGATTCTCATTTTTAAGCAGTTTTGACTAACTTCTGCCACTTTTATTTAAGCAGAGGAGTTTCAACTAACTTCTGTTAACAGCAAAACTAGACAGGCAAAGTTCAGAAGCAGCGGACTTTGCAAGGGTGTTATTTCTGGTTACAGAACTGTCTTTTTGTTGCTGAAAGAGCAGCTCACTGCAGGCAGCACCTTCGCGGGACGGGACAGGACCGGGACCGCCGCCTGCAGTGACATTTCTCAGACATCTTCGCTTCCCCTTCCCTCCCCACACACGGGCCGGGCTCTAGCACACACCCGCTGAGGCCGGGCAGCTCGGAGGGGAGGGAGAACAGGTCTGCAGAGAACCGGGTTCAAAGCCTCACACGCACCCTCCCGCACCCCACAG
>NW_010335679.1:0-330 GCF_000700745.2 Antrostomus carolinensis
TGGGCAACCTGGGACAGGGTCTCACCAGCCTCACACCAAAGAATTTCTTCCTCACATCTCAGCTCCATCTCACCTCTGCCACCTTCAAGCCATCACCCCTTGTTCTGTCACTCCCTGCCCTTGGCCAAAGTCCCTCCCCAGCTTGGATGGATGTTAATTATGGTTCCTAATTAAAAAAAATGACTCATTTGATCCCGTCATGAGCTGGCGTGGTGGTAAACCCTGCCTGGCTACGCTGAAGAGGCCATTTGTCCCCAATCTCACCTGCCTCCCCTTGGCGTGGGCAGAGGAGATGGTGGATTTGGGGTGATGTGGCCCTGGGGTGCTGGG
>NW_010335680.1:0-297 GCF_000700745.2 Antrostomus carolinensis
CACACGCGGCCTCTTGGCCTCACCTCATTAGGAAGGTGGAAGTAATACTAATTAAAATTATGAAGTCCCAAACTGCCCTTCTCTCCTGGTTTAATTTATTTCTGGCCACTTCTCACTCCCACAACTAGTGCTCCAGCAAGTTAATATTCTGAGGATGATAAAAAGGTGAGCAGAGCAAATGGAAACATTTCAGGAACTTTCTGGGTGCCTTTTAAGGGTGTTTACACCCGGGGCTGCGCTGGTGCCAGCTGGGGAATCACACCCGCATCAGCTCACGCCCTGCACCCTGCGGCGCCG
>NW_010335680.1:636-2568 GCF_000700745.2 Antrostomus carolinensis
ATGCTTGATAAAGGACAAGCCGGGAGATTAGTGCTGGTGACAGATCAGCCTGGCTATTCCTGAGCGAGAAGCCGCTGGACCAAAACCCAGTTCCACCAGCCCAGCAGATGCTGGTGGTCCCAGTAGCCCCACGGCTGCTCCGGCCAGTCACACTCGGGCTGTCCCCTCTGCCAAGTGCCAGCTCCCGGCCCGTGCCTCCGCACGCTCTCATTAATACCTGGGATTGTAAGGCAATCCATAATTAGATGCTAAGCGAGTTTTCTCTAAGTTGGGTGAGGGAAGGTCAGCAAGGTAGGACTGGAGTCAGCTTATTGTTATTATCAATCAATAACCTATTTATTTTCCAACATTCCTATTAACCTCTGCAAGCCACTCGCCGTTCCCATTTGAAAGGGCTGTACAGTCGCTTTGCTGACTGGACAACTCTGATTGAAAACGTAACAGTGACCTGACCCCAAAGGCAGAACCCAATTAAAATCATTTTCATTTGTAGATTAATATTGTTTAACATGTTCTACATTCCTTGCTTCAGCATTTCACACAGGAACTGCTGCCTCATTACACGAACAGCCGATACTGATAGTGCCATGAGAAAACAATTACAATTAATTAGACATCGAGACAATAGGACCATCTGATGTTCTGTGGGACAGTGTCCAGCTGTGATGTGGCAGCAGCGGTGACTGGGATGCTCGTGGCTGTGGGACAGGGCTGCCCCATTCCCAGAGGGTGGTCTCAGCATCTAGATCCTTCTACTGCTCTACAAGCACCAGCCCTGGGCAGGGGGTTGGGTAAGGGTCACCAGTGGTCCAGCCCACACTGACGGAGGAGACCAGATACCTCGGTGATGGGCACGTCATGGCGCGGTGGTGCCCGTCCTCAGCCTCACACTGAGGCTGGTGCCAGGGGATGCAGCGCGGTAATTGGCTGATGAAGCTTGGTCTTAATGTAAAGTCTATTATTAATAACGTGACTTTGATAATAAGAAGATTAAAATTAAGTTTATGGTTTGCTGACTGCCCTTTCCACACTGTAATCATCTCTCATTCATATTCATGAACCACTCATTAGTAACCACTGCTTACAAGCAGGCTAAACAGCCACACCGTTCAGCAGCCACTCTCCTTAACTGCTTAACTTTCTCACTGATTACCAACATCAAATTAACTCAGCAGAACGGATCTAATAAGCTTCCCAGTGGCTTCAAACCTCCTTGAAAATTGCTCTGATGTCTCCATGGGGCCCTATTAAAAAAAATCCTTCCCCTGCGACTGTTGTGCTCTTGCTCGGGAATGCATCAGGCTGCGGCTGCGGATCTGCCGCCACGTCCCTGCCCGGCATTGCCAAGGGTGCAACCAGCAGTGCCATGGCTGGGGCAGCCCCGGGGTTTGGTGTGGGGGGTCTTTGCAACTCAAACGGCTGTTTGAAGGGAGGTGCTGCTGCTCTCCTGGGAGCCCACCTGCTGCTTCTTTCTGAAAGGGTTCTGAGGCATTGGAAGGGGTTGCCCAGGGCAGTGGTGGAGTCCCCATCCCTGGAGGGACTGAAGAGTCTGTAGACATAGTGCTGAGGGACATGGGGTAGGAACGGCCCTTTCATTTAATTCCTTTTTTAAGATGAGGGGAATATATCAGCTCTTGGGCAGGGTGGTGTGAGGAGGTTTGGTGGCATTTAGGAGGATCAGGGGGACCAGCCCAATGATGCTCCATCACCGCAGGGATGTCTGGCCCTGGTCTGGGCCAGGTCTGGGGACAGCAGGACTCCCTGCACTGGGGACAAGCCATGGGCTGGGGACACTGCTGTGCTGGCAGCTGCTGTGCTCAGCATGGAGGATGGGGGCGTTCCTGGCAATTAGCTCTGATTAATATTTCAGCGGCGGCCCGGCAGCGCGGCCATGGCCACGCGGAGCGATGCTGGCGCTGAGCATCACGGGAG
>NW_010335681.1:0-225 GCF_000700745.2 Antrostomus carolinensis
CCGCCACGGCCTGCCCCCGTCCGCCCGCTTGCTCTTTCCCAGTTCTCTAGAACGTTTTAAGCGCCGGCTCCTTCTCTGTCTGAGGAGAAAAGCGTAAAAGCGCGGACCGTCTCCGCGAACAGCAGTGGGGAGGGGGCGGGAACCAGCAGAGGCGACAGGTATAGCAGAGTCTATCGTCGCCCGTGCCTCGGACTCGGCCGCCTCCAAACCCGCTTTCCCCTACGT
>NW_010335681.1:301-1811 GCF_000700745.2 Antrostomus carolinensis
CCACACAGTAACCGCGTTCGGTTCAGGGCCGCAGCGGGAACGTTGAAGGGGCAGGTGGCAGCCGGCGCTTCCCGTAAGACGAACATTTCGGGCCTGCTCCCCCGCGCCGGTTTAAGACCCAGCTCTCTTTCAGAGGAGCGCGCCTTGGTGAAGCGAACACGGGCTCCGAACCGCCAGCGCCACCGCGACCAATCACCGCCCTCTCGGGGGGCTGCGCCGCGCCGGCTCCGCCTGCTGGGGAGCGCCGCGCAGTCCTCACTCAGGTCGGACCAAGCCCGGCAGCTGCGCTGCTGCCGGCCCTCCCGCCCGCTCCCGTGAGCTACGCGGCTGCGGGATTTACGGGGCGCGGCTGGAACAGGGTGTTGGAGGGAGAAGCGGGGCAAGAGCTGGGGAAGAGCACTGGGGAGTAGACTGTGCTCGGGGCCACAGGGAGGGCTGCGCAGTTCCAGAGCAGGATCGCCGTGAGGCTCTCCGCTTTGTTTCCCCTGGTGACCCTCGAGAACGCTAACGGTTGGAGGGCGGGGAGGAGGCTCCAGCCTCGATCTTTTTGCTTAAAACAGTAACAAACAAACGAACCCCACACGATCATCTTGAACTGCCTATGCTTTCTGTTAGTCACCCACAGGAACGAAGAGCAAGCATCCCCTATCCAGAACACGCTTATTTCAGGCATTCAAACAGGACACTTACATCGTTGTTTTATTGTTTAACTCCCCGCCCCAAATCCGTACGCGAAAGTGAAGTGAGCTCCCGGTGTCGTTTTAGCCAATCGCGAGGGATTTCTCTGCTCCACTGAAGCAGATGTAGAACACATTGTTCACCGCAAGTACGTCCCAAATGCCTTATAAGCGAGGGTGCTTTCAGACAATTACTGCACTTTTCCCGAGGAGAAACTCGGACAACTAAGAACAAACAAGCACAGCATCAGCTCTTTTAATGAAAAGGTGGGTGGCTCTTAAAAGAGCCTTTGGGTCGAGCAGGTCCGGCACAGGGCACAGACACAGCTTATTTGGAGCTGGTGTATTTGGTGACAGCCTTGGTTCCCTCGGAGACAGCGTGCTTGGCCAGCGCGCCGGGCAGCAGGAGCCGCACGGCCGTCTGGATCTCCCGCGAGGTGATGGTGGAGCGCTTGTTGTAGTGCGCCAGCCGAGAGGCCTCGCCGGCGATGCGCTCGAAGATGTCGTTGACGAACGAGTTCATGATGCCCATGGCCTTGGACGAGATGCCCGTGTCGGGGTGCACCTGCTTCAGCACCTTGTACACGGAGATCGAGTAGCGCTCCTTGCGGCTCTTACGCCTTTTCTTATCGCCCTTCTTCTGCGTCTTGGTCACCGCCTTCTTGGAGCCCTTCTTGGGCGCGGGGGCGGACTTGGCCGGCTCAGGCATTGCAGCAATACGCAACTCTCACTCTACAGCTCCCAGCACTAACAAAGCACCAGAGTAACTGCGCCGACTGCGGGAGCCCCCTTTATAGCGGCGCTGTGCAAAGCAGCGGCTCGCCAGAGTCGCA
>NW_010335682.1:0-252 GCF_000700745.2 Antrostomus carolinensis
CCCCTGCCCCGTGGGAAAGCAGATGAACCACCGGCACCCAGCGCTGTGGGGACGGGCAGGTCCTTCCAGCCCCTTCGGCACAGCTGGGACACAGCAAAGCTGTTGCTGCTACCAACGAAGCCGGTGGAGGGCCTGGAGAACAAGTCTGATGAGGAGCAGCTGAGGGAACTGGGTTGTTTAGTCTGGAGGAGGCTGAGGGGAGACCTTATTGCCCTCTACAACTGCCTGAAAGGAGGGTGTAGTGAGGTGGGT
>NW_010335682.1:296-689 GCF_000700745.2 Antrostomus carolinensis
AGGACAAGAGGGAACAGCCTTAAGTTGCACCAGGGGAGGTTTAGGTTGGATATTAGGAAAAAATTCTTCACTGAAAGGGCGTCAAGTACTGGAACAGGCTGCCCAGGGAAGTGGTGGAGTCACCATCCCAGGAGGTATTTAAGGGATGTGAAGATGTGGTACTTGGGGACATGCTTTATGGTGAAGTCGGCAATGCCAGGTTTACAGTTGGACGAGGTGATCGTGATGGACTTTTCCAACCAAACTGCCGTACGACTCAAAGCGGCTCTTCCCCCTGGACCCCGGGCAGCGCCGGGCTGAGGACCCTGAGGCCGCACCCTGAGCTCACGGTGCACACACACAACTCCCACAGCCCTCGGCGCAGGCAGCGGCACCCCGGGCCGGGGGGGCCGG
>NW_010335682.1:894-9544 GCF_000700745.2 Antrostomus carolinensis
CCTGCGGGCACACGGAGCCCTGGGAAGAGACTCAGGGAATCGTTTTGCTTGGAAAAGACCCTTCAGATCCCCCGGTCCAGCTGTAAACCTAACACTGCCAAGCCCGCCACTAATCCATGTCCCTAGGTGCCACGTCTGCCCCTCTCATAAATACCTCCAGGGATGCTAACTCCACCTCTTCCCTGCGCAGCCTGTTCCAGCGCTGGACAAGCCTTTCAGTGAAGAAATTTCTCCTAATATCCAGTCAAAACCTCCCCTGGTGCAACTCGCGGCTGTTTCTTCTCATCCTATGGCTTGTTATTTGGGAGAGAGACCAACACCCACCTTCCTACAACCTCTTCTTTCAGGTAGCTGCAGAGAACAATCAGGTCTCCCCTCTCTCTACATGTCTCAACTCATTATTAATCTATACACAAACAAGATGGAGCTTCCATTTTAATTAAAAAAAAAAAAAATCCTGAACTTTTATATTATTTTTGCACTTTGACAATTCTTTAAGCATAAACTTTTCCCGCAGTATGAGGAATGGAAAACTGCCGGAGGATTGCTCCTCTTGTGTCACGTTATCGGTATCTGCTGACAGCTGAGTTTATCTACCAGGTTCCTGTGTATGAAAGACATCCTTCAGTGGCTTTGTGCGGATAGAGCCAGCTGAACTTGTGATTACCAGTTCCTTCATGTGATAGTTCAAGTTAGCTGGCAGCCAAACAAGACACAGCCACTCGCCCCTTCCTCCCTTCCCCCCACAAAAACAGGATGTTAAAGGAATTTAACTCAGTCGGTGGGTAACTCCAAGTTTGCTTTACTGGCAGTTCAGAGTTGGGCCATCACCTCAGTGAGTGGCCAAGGCATTGCAACAATCAAGCACTCTATATACGCTAAATTTAACATTATACAATAGATATTATTTTCAAAGTTCTTGGTGTTTTCCCACAAACCCTCAGTTCCAAGTTTCTCATTAATTTAAAATTCTAAAAAAGTCCACAGCGGTCTTCAAACGCAGATGGTTCTTCTCATCTCGTCTCAGTGCCTCTTCAGAAGTTGCAGTTTGCTGGTCTCATTCTGGTGACTGTATTCACTTATCTTCCTGAATAATCTTCCTGTCTGCTCACCTTTGCACTGCTAAGAAAAACTTACATAATGACATTTAACTTATGTCCATTTTAAAATATGTAATCTTTCACAATTCACTTACACAAAGTTAATCACTTGTCCTCTATAATTGCTCTGTCTCTAAATTCTATTATTCTTGTTGATTCAGCTGGATTTGGTTTAAACCAGCCATGGAGAGGGCTATACAAAGGACAAAGTGAGAAGCAGCATGGTTGCATGGTTTATAAGAATTATTATTATTCTATTATTTCATAGCAGCTGTTTCTAATTTTTCATCTTAACCATAATACTTCTATTAATCAATATAATTTTAGCTATAAGCATTTTTTTAGAGAGTCTTTCCCTTTTACACAGGACACCTCAGCAGTGAGACACGAGGAAATCCTAACAGCATCGGAAAAAAAGAAGAAATACTGGAGTGTACTGACTTAGCAGCAAAGCTGCTTATAAGACAAATCTTATAAAAAGATCCATTTCATATGGATGAAACATTTTATACTAAAAAATATTTTAGTTTTGACTTTGTATAATTCAATAGTATTCACAGCTTAAATTTTTTCAAATATTTTGCTGTTGCTAGAACTCTTCTGCTTCTCCTGCAATGCTTATGAAATCCATAATTTTGCACTTTATCCTGGGAATGTCTTTGCTCACCGTTTCTTCCCGCAAGCTTTAATGTTCATCTGGGAAATCAGAGCTGCAGAATGGAGTGTGGTGGTTCCAGTTGTCATTTTTTTCCACTGTGCGGCTGATGGTTTGGCAAAGGAAGCCACTGTGAGTTGGAGGCACCTTGGGAAGGAATTAAGAGTATGGGAACCCCGACACCCTGCAGCCTGGAAATAGGGAGTGATTTATGCCGCTGCCTGGGGATGGCAGTGCTTTCTGAGTTTGTGCCCCTCGTGTGGCTATGCTCTGGAGAGGAGAGATTGGTCATGGCCAAGATGGCAGAAACTGAAGAAGTGTTCTCAGGAGTAGGGTGTTTTGAGATGCCCTATTTGTTGTGTTGTTTTGAGGTGAATCTTCAAGCCTTACAGATCTGCTGTTTACTACTCAACTGTATCTGCTGCTACATTTACTGCTTCTACATCTCCATCTAGGCTCTTGCTAGCACTCCCTGCTGCTCTGTGGCTCTGCAGAGGGGAGCAGGTTTCCTCAGGGTACTTGAGTGCAACGTACCTACCTGTGTGTCTTGCCTGCAGGAAAGCACGGCCACTCACTCAGCAAGAGCCAGGCATGAGGACAATTATCAGCCTCCACCCAGTTAGTGCTCAAATGCACATGCACAATTAGCGGAGATGGGTGCCTGTGCACAGAAGACACGTAGGCAAATGGTGGGGTCAGGAGGGTGTCCTATCCCACTGCGATGGGTGGGCGGTGGTGCAAGCGACAGCCCTGTGTGTGGCACGCAGTGGGGAAAGGGCAGGAGTTTGTTGTGACAACATATGCCTAAGTGGTGTTTTGGGGAGCCAGGCAGTAATCTAACCCTCACCTCTTCCCTTCCTGCCATGGCCACAGGTTTTCCTTACTCACTTTAAGCAACAGCTGGTCCCAGGGACAGGGAAGGGCACTCAGGGCACTTCACACCAGGAGACTTTCCAAAACCCTGATCTGCATTTGGAACAGCACCTGGAGACATTCCCCAAGCGACACACTTGGGTTTAACTGCGCACACACACATCTCCATGTCCAACGTTTCTTGTCAGCACAAGGGGCACCCCTCAGCATGATAACTGTGATGAGGCACGTGTGCATTCATATCAACAGCTTCTTGGGACAGAGATGTTGGAGCTGGAGCATCCACCTGTTCCTCAGCTGGGAAAGCAGAATCAAGAGAGCTCTGGAAGAAGTGGGCATGTGGGAAAAGCAGCTTCCCCTCCTGCCCGCTCTTCCCTTGGCTTATGCTGCACTGTGGGTGTGCGGCTGCAGCTGGATGTCCTGCAGGAGGAGGTGCCACCAACAGAGCCCTGAGGCTGCAGGGACCCATGGCTGAGCCCCCCCATGCTGGTAGCCGAGTACTTTGGGAACATCTTTATACTCTCTAGACTAAGAAATAATGTTTATACTGTGCTCTAGCAGGAAGTCTAAGTAAAGACACGATCCCATAGTTTTTGTGAATCTCTAACTTGAAGCTCTGCTTGTGCTCCCTTGCCCTTCCCCCTCAGAACTGGTGTATATGTTGAAGTTGGCTCAGGTGTTTCCAAAGTACAGTGCCCTTACCTTTGCCTGCCCTGTGGCTGGGCTGTGAGACTTGTGTTGATTGCACTTTTCCATACATACACATAGAGAAAGACAGAGAAATCCGGCCTTAATGAACTTGCAGTCGAGCTGGGATAAAATGAAAGACTTGGAGAAGGTGCTATCGTACCCACTGTGCAGGCAGGAACTAAAACACATCATTGAAGAACTGAAGCAACACAATTATTAAGGGACTTCATTTTCATCAATGGAGGTCAGCATCGTCTTCCTTTGAAGTCTTGCAGTTATCATAAGGCCAAGTGCAGGGACAGAAAGGGTGGCTGAAGAGACTGACCCTAGACTTCCCTGCCTGCTGCTGTCTAGTATGGCAGCACCTTCTCCTGCAGGATGCATGGGAGAGAGGGTGAGTGCTTAGCACAATGTGTTCAGGCTTCATTACAGAGAGATCCTTTTCGGGCCCAGCCTGTTCCAATCTGTGTTTGCCAGATATATGGCTATGTTGCTCCTCAGCATTTCCTTTTACAAGACTGAGATATTGTAGCCTGCTGCTAACTGACATTATTTCCAGGTAAAGGGAATAGTTTTGATCTCAGCCCTTCCACAAAGGCAAGGCATTAGCACGAAGAGCCAAATCCCTTGGTGCCCTGTAAGGGGGCTAAAACGGTTGCCTTCAAGGAGTACTCTGATACAGTGGGCATCTTGGAGAGCTGGGATATGGAAGACCAATGGCATTCAGTGTTACCTGGTGCCAGTTTCATTGGAATGATGCGTAAAGATGCTAAAAACAGCAACAGCATCAAAGCATTATGGAAAAGAAAAGCGTTACAGGACCTGTAGGTGGAAATCACAGACTGACAATAAAAATGTCTTTTTCAGATTGTACCACTGACCTCCTTTATCAGGAAGGAGAGAGTAATCAAGAAGTAGTAAGTAAGATTTGTGAAGCTGTGCATTTTGGTCAGGTAGCAATAGGGTGATTCCGACTACTGGGTCAATGAGTTCTCAAGAATGAAGTGCACAGAGAACATCTTTTGGTGCAATAAATGACTGCTGCCGAAAACAACTAGTCCTAGAGCCTGCAGGAGAAGAGGCTGTGCAGGATTTGGTCTGGAGTGGTGCATTACACACATGTAAATTGAAGAGGTTTTATTAAAAGGGTTGTCCTCTAACAAGAACAAACATACAACTAATTTTAACTATGGAGCAGGGAAAGCAGGCCAAATAAAAGGCACATTCAGGTATTCTGGTATTCTTACTTAGGAAAGGGAAAAAAGGGCTGTGGATCAAGGAAACAAGAAAACTTCTCTTTACCACTCAGTGCAATTTGAAAAGTAGGGGGAGCCTGATGAAACCACCAGGAGATCAATTTGAAACTGAAACAGGGAAAACGCACAGAGGATATCAGTCTTCAGGAAGCTGTTATCCCAGGAGGCTGTGAAGGCAGGGAGTAGCAGCTGATCCAAAAAGGGATTAGACAAATTCACAGGCAACACATCTATAAATAGATACTGAAAGGCTTGGGAATCAAAGGGTAATGAACTGCAGATAGTGGGCAGGGACACATGCTGTGCCTAAATAGCTTCCTTTCTGCTACTGCTAGAGTACTAGAGCAGATATAGCGCCGACCTAACCTGGTAGGTCTTATTAGCTTGTGGATTGAAATCCTTATGGGTTTGTAGACAGAAAAGTAGGCGTCTCTGTTAGAAAGTTTTAATATACATCACAAAAATTAAAGCAAGAGCTTTCTTTACTTACTTTATTGCACAGTGGCAGTTTTTAAATGCTTCCTTAATTCAAGAAGGATGAATGTTACCTACCCACAGGATTTCTTCTGGACTGCTGTAGTACTTCAGGCTATGCACTTGAAGTCAATTGCTGGATCTAAGTTGAGTGGGTTAGTTTAGTGTCTTTTAAACTATCTACAATGCACATATTACTTTGTGGCCATGATGTTGACAAAGGAGCTACTAGTATTTGCACTTTACTGAGGCACAGAAATTACTTGCATTACTATGGACAGCTGCAAAACCGGTAACAGGGTCTGGACTCCTGATATAATCACAGTGTGGTTGTTGTTGGAAAGAACTTCTGAAGGTCATCTGGTCCAATCCCCCTGCTCAAGCAAGGACACCTAGACCTGATTGCCCAGCACCATGGCCAGGTGGCTTTTCAGTATTTCCAAGGATGGAGACTCCACCAGATTTCTGGGCAACCTATGCCTGTGCCTGGTCACTCACACAGTGAAAAAGTTCCTGGCATTCAGAGGGAACCTCCTGTGGTTCAGTTTGTGCCCATGGTATCATTGGGCACCACTGAAAAGAGCTAATTTCCATCTTCTTTTATTCCTCTCATCAGATATTTATATGTGTTCATCAGTTCTCCCCCTGAGCCTGCTCTTCTCCAGGTTGAACAGTCCCAGCTCTCTTAGACTTTCCTCATAGGAGAGATGTACCAGTACCTGAATCATCTCAGTGGCCCTTTGTTGAATTCTGTCCAGTATGTCCATGTCTCTATTTTATGGAGAAGCCCAGCACTGGACATAGTATTCCAGGTGTGGCCTCATCAGTGCTGAGCAGAGCGGAAGGACTGCTACCCTCAACCTGCTGGCAACAATCCTCCTAATGCAGCCCAGGACATTGTTGGCCTTCTTTGTGGCAAGGGTGTATTACTGGCTCATGTTCAACTTGGCGTCTGCCAAAACCCCAAGGCATTCTCTGCAGATGTCCTTTCTAGCCAGGCTGCTCCAGCATGTCTTGGTGCCTGAGGTTGTTCCTCCTCAGGTGCAAGACTTCGTATTTGCCCATGTTGAACTGCATGGGATTCTGGTCCCATTTCTCCAGCCTGTTGATGTCCCACTGGATGGCAGCATGATCCTCTGGTGTATCAGACACTCCTCCCAGTTTTATGTCATCTGTAAGCTTGCCCCATCATCTAGACCATGAATGAAAATCTTAAACAGGACTGCACACAGTATTGATGCCTGGGGTACATCACTAGTTGCTGGCTTCCAGCTAGACTGATCACACTCCTCTGAGCTCAGCCATCCAGACAGTTTTCCATCCACCTCACTGTCTGCTCATCCAGCCTATACATCAACAGCTTGCCTATGAGGGTGTTTTTGTAGAAAGCTTTACTGAAGCCAAGGCAGACAATATCCACTGCTCTTCCCTCACCTACCAAACCAGCCATGTCACTGTAGAAGGTTAGCAGGTTGGTTAAGCATGACTTCTCCTTGGTGACTCCATGCTGAATACTTCTGGTGGCTTTCTTGTCCTTCCTTATAGAAATGTTTTCCAGAATTAGTTGTTTCATCACCTTCCCAGAAGACGGCAGATAAGTACTGTGAGACAGCACAGGGCCTGCGGTAGGCTAGCAGGGTGCTGTAGTCTTTCCAAAGCCACACAACACTGCTATCTTGAGTCAGTATTTCTGTTGCATATAAAAACATCCAGTAGTTAAAGGAAGCGTATTTTTACTGTAATTTTAGAAATGTGCAGTATTTTACTTCTTGTTAATAATTATTATTTCTCCCTTTCCTGAGTGCTGGGAAATCACTGTTATTAAAGTAGGCCTGTAGTCTTTTCTGACAGCTTTAGAATCTACCATATGGTTTCATTTTTTGTAGTGTGTTTACTGAGTTGAATGCAATAAGGTATCAAAGAAAAAAACCCCATATGCATAAAAAGCATTAAAAAACCCACTGAGCTGTACAGTCTGAAAGCATAAACGGCTAGACAGAGAGAATTTCACAGGGTAGCCTTGAGATAACAAATCAATTTACAAGATGGATAAGTTTGGTCCATGTATATCCAAGAAGAGTAAAGACTTCATAGGGTTCATTCGTTTCAAAAACACTTCAAATGTTTCTTTTTAGTTAGCAACAGAACTGGAAAAGACCTAGGCTTCAAATTCAAATTGCTTTAATCACTTGTATTCTAAGAGTGATCAGAAACTGCACTAGGAGGCACAGTCCAGAACATCACCTGCTACTGATCTTTGCAACAGAGGAACTGTAAGAGTCTAGTTCTGGGCTTCCGAAAAGAAATAGATGGTGACTGGGAAAGGAAATAAAGGTAAGGTCCCTTTACCTGGGGCAGGGGGAACTGGGGCTAGAATCTCATTGTCCTGTGCCTCACATTGCTGTCTGGAGCATATTGTCCTGTTACGACCTGACTGTAGGCACTACCGTGTATGTGAGGCCAAAAGTTCCCAGTTCAATGCACAGTGCCTCTCTGAACTGAGCAGGTCTTTTCAACTTCCCTTACTTTAATCCCCACTATGTGTAAAATTGATTTTCTATTATTTTATATAAGTCTTCCACCTGCTCCATCACTTCCAAAGTTGCTATGGAGTTATTTCTGGCAGCCTCTGTGAAAAAGATGATCCAGGAGTCCTTCACTGCGATACTTTGCAGACAGATCAGCCTGAACACACTGAAGTTGCTCACCGAATGTCAGTCACATTTGAAGCAAAACTGTTAGTGCTGCTGCTGCAGTGATGAGCATAAACTAGCAAACTTAAAGAGTATTCACTCTGGCTGCACTAGCGCGTTTATATGGGCTTTGAATCAGAACTAGTTCACGACTAATTAGAAGGGCAGATTAGCACGCACTTGCAAACTGATTATGTTTCAAGTGGCCAAATTTTCCTCTCCTTCATCTCCTTCCTTTCCTTAGTAGAAAGAAGTTTGCATAAAGTTGTTTGTTAATATAAACAACATGGCACTTGTAAACATCCAGAAGTCATAAAGTGCCAAAAGAAATTCAGCAAAAGAAGTCTGGTGTGCATATTTACAGCTCAGGTTATGTAGAGTGACATATAATTAGTACATAGGGTCCTCAATGGAAAATTCTACTATATTTCTTCGTACAACTTAAAGAAAACAAAATGAATACTTCACCATGTGGAGATCTCTCAGATATGCAGCTGATCACTGAATACGCCCTGTCACACATGGGTGGTAGGAGGTTGTGACGTCCTTCCTGTGGGAGCACACCAACAACATTTACCTACAAAACGTGTACTTGAGGAGTGCAGGCTGTTGGAGGGATGGCATCCTGCTGTATCATGTTTTGTTTGCTGTACTCTGATCTGGACAGGGTCTCATGGTGAGATATACAGGCTATGAAAATGCTTAGGAAGTCCTGTTCAATGGCCTGTATTGATAATCAAGCACACAGTTAACAGCAGTGAAATTCAGGAACGTGCTGTTCCTGTCAAGATTAGTAAAACCAAAGGACAGATGACTCTGCGTCTTGTAAACAGAAGGATGGCAACAAGGCTACAGCACAGCCCCTATGTCACTCCTTTTCCTGTTAGCCCACCAGCAAAACAACCTGTA
>NW_010335683.1:0-499 GCF_000700745.2 Antrostomus carolinensis
GGTGTTGGCCAAAGCAGAGGTCCCGCTGGTGGAAAAGTAAACCCTGAGAAATTAAAAGGCTTCGAGATCCCTTAATTGCTTGACAGGTTCATAGATCCCTTAGTTAGTCACTTGCTTAATTACATTTGGAGCCCTGGGGTGGGTGTTTCTCACCTGTTTGCTTGTTTAAGTCATTCAACTTCCAGATGCTCTTCCCCGCCCCTGAGAACGCGGTGACCCGAGGACCTTTGCAGACGTTCTCCCACAAGGTGGTCACGCAGGTGTTCGAGCTCAGGGGAGAACGTAAAGAGTTAATGACTGGATGTTCTTCAAGGAATATTGTCCTAAACGACGTGGATGTCCCCTCCATCCACCCCTGAGCAAGGTGGGAGAGGAAATCAACCAGTGGATACCATGAGAAAACCTACTGAAGACCACTGACTCATTTTACAAGTGTGAAGGACATTTACATATGCTAAATAGTAATGAATATAGAATCATAGAATGGTTTGGGTTGGAA
>NW_010335683.1:827-1183 GCF_000700745.2 Antrostomus carolinensis
CCAGCCCCAACTCTCTCAGCCTGTCCTCACAGCAGAGCTGCTCCAGCCCTCGCATCATCCTGGTGGCCTCCTCTGGACTGGCTCCAGCTGCTCCAGGTCTCTCTTGTGTTGGGGGCTCCAGAACCGGGCGCAGTTCTCCAGGTGGGCCCTTACACACATTACAACACGCGTGTCTTGGGTCACTATAAGGTGTGTTAAAGCGCAGACATTCCCTCACCCCGGGGGACCGATCCCCGCCTGTGCCCGGCGCTGCGATCAGCAATTTCTGCTTCTCCAGCCCCACACCCAGTTTCTCTGCCCGGTTTTCCCGGTATCACGGCCCCGGCCCCGGGACGCGGTGGGGTCTCTGTGTGTGT
>NW_010335684.1:0-5626 GCF_000700745.2 Antrostomus carolinensis
CCAGCACCCCAGGTCCTTCTCCTCAGGGCTGAATGCCACAGTGTTGGGCACAAGGCACAGGAAAAGAGACAAGGGACATAGGAGGTGGGATGCAGGGTGTCTTCTGTCCACCTTCAGAAGCTGAGCGGTGGTGGCAGGGCTGTCAGTGTCCCCAGGAGCAGCAGGAGGGGACATGGAGCCATGCCATGAGTGTTGGGCAGCAGTGACCTGCGGCGTGGCTGGGCCCTGGCGCAGGCAGCAGCGCTCACTTGTCTGTCTGTCGGTCTGTCTGATCCCATCCATCCACCCCGCTCATCCTGCCACTCGGCATCAGTGTCACGGCGAGGAGCTGCCCTGGCAGCACTGGCCGGGGGTCCTGGCAGCTGCCCCTGACCCTAATGTGCCGTGGCAGCGGGGTGGCTGAGCAGATGTTCCCTGCCACCGGCACCATAACGCGGGGGCACGGGGGTGGCAGATGTGACAGGTTCTGACAAGGAGCCAGTCCCAGGTCAGTCCAGGGCTCCCACTGGGGTGCAGAGAATTGGGGTCCCACAGATCCTGGGTCCAAACAGTGCCAGCCCAGGCCTATGACTCCTCTTGTTGTGCTGGGTTGGAGAAGAGGTCACCCTGTTTGGAGGGGCCATGATCCCCCTCCCAGCTCACACCTTCTGATGTACCCAAACCAGTGCAAGAGCTGGTTTGGGGACCAGTCATGCCTGCACTGTGGGTGATGACACTGGTTGTGTCCTTAATGTGGGTGCAGTGGGACCAGTTGTGTCCCCAGTGCAGGGACTGGGGTGCTCTGGGCAGTGCCCTGTCCCCACCATGCCCAGTGACAGGGAGAGTGAGCAGCTGGGAGTGTGGAGCTGAGCAGCGAGATGCCAAATGCTGGTGCAGGAGCTGTAAAGCCACCGGAGCTTTGGTTTTTATATGGCAATAAAAGATAATGTCAGCCATGAAGTGTGAGAGCAGGTCCCGTGCCAAGCCACCCGCTGAGCCTGGGGCAGTGGTGAGCTACTGGGAGCAACTGGGGGGGCACAGAGGGGTGGGCAGCTCCCAGCTCCCTCAGGACACCCCAGCAAGGTGATACCTGTGAGCGGGTCCCAAGGTGGGCTGTGGGCAGTGGGACGTTGCAGTGGGGCAGGGGACACTGAGGGACGGGTCGGTGTTGGCGGGGGGGGCGGAGCGGCACTGCGGGACGGGTCGGTGTTGGCGGTGGGGCCGGCATTACAGCCCTGACGTGTGAAAGCTGCTGCTTTGGGTGGTGGTTGTTGTTGTTTTAATGGTTTTATTGTGCGGTGCTGGGAGGGACCTGGCAGACCTTAATGAAGGAGATGGATGGTTTAATAGCCTGGAGCCATCCCAGGGTAATGGAATGGTTGTGTACATATGATCAGACCCTCAACGCCGATGTGGCTCGCAAGTAAAGCACCTGGAGATGTGGGGGGGCGCGTGCAGCCCCCATGTGCCCCAGATAGATGCGGTGGTGGCAAAGCCCATGACCTTGGGGACCCCCATCTGTCCCCAAAGTCTGGGCTGTGTCCCTGTCCCAGGGTCACATCCAGTGGTGATGGGATGGAGCAGGTCTCCAGGTTCACCCAGTGGCACCAGCTCACCAAAACGCATCTCCAGCCAGCTCAGCTCCCAGCGTGGGCTTTGGGGCACTGTAACCTGGTGTTTTAATGAGGCTTTTAATTAACAGGTGCCATCAATAGGAATGAATAGTGATGAGGAGTGGAGGTGGGAGCCATCAGGGTCCAGCATGGATGGCAGCCCCATGGATGACACCCCAACTGTGGCACTGACCAACCTCATGCAAATGCCACTGCGAGGAGAAAACCCAGCGGAGTCAGAGCCGGGTCCCCGCACTGAGGTGTGAGTCAAACTACTCATTTTAGTGTGTGACAACCAGGTGTTTTACAGTATTTGCTACCTGTGATCATCCATCAAAGCAATCGATAGCGTTCCTGCAGAGTTTTATTAATGGTCTTGTCACCGGGCTGGTGCTGGGTGCCTGGGGTTGTCGGGAATGATAGATCATTAAGAGCTTTTGCTGCTATTTATTCTCCAGTGACCTTGTCTCTCTCCATTGTTGCTTGCTTAAGAGTTATGAATGTGAGACATGATAATTTGATATTGATCTATTTGGTAAGTTAAAAAATTTACTGCATGGTTGATGTTTTAACAAAGGATCCGCTCGGTCCTTCCTGCAGACCGGTGAGAGCCGCCGGTGCTCGGGCAAGCCTGGCGCCGTGCCGGTGTGTCCGTGTGCCAGAGAACTGTGCCCACCCGGTGTGGGATGGTGAGGGGGTGGCTGCATGAGCTCCGTGTCTCCCTGGGGAGGCCCATCCCAATCTCTTTTGGGCCTGAAGTACCAAAACCCAGGTGCTGGCACTGTCCTGGGTGACGCTACCGTGGGCAGGGTGTGGGGATGGATAGAGCGGGCACACGGCTGGACCTGCCCATGCAGGTGAGGTGGAGTGGGATGGAGGGGCTGCCATGGAAGAAGCCTATCCCCATCCATCTCCCCTTCCCCTTTCCCATCCCCTCTCTTGTCTCCGTCCCACCACGTATCTGAAAGCTGTCCCCTCCACGTTGCCTCCACGTCCCCTCCATGTTCACTAACTGTCCTCCCAGATGTTCAGGGCTCTGCTGACCCTAACGAAGGTGTTTGATGTAATTCCTTGGTGCTCCCCATTCCTCTTCCCCTCCTTGGTGCTTCCCAAGGGTCCCATCAGCTGGGTGGGGAAACCTGGGGCTCCCTGTCACCCCCTCAACACTGGACAGGATGGGATCAGCATCCCTCTGCTGTGCTGCCTCCCCACTGCACTGTCCCCACACTGAGGATGGGGACACCCGGTGGGGCACGGCCACTGTCCCCCGTGGTGTTATCGATCCCTGTCGCCTGCTGCCACGTGGCCAGCAGCTCACGCCTGAAGTCAAACAGGGACAAAAATCTGTTTATAAAGGTAGAGTGTATCGATACCGCCTGTCCTCCAGGAGATCGATGACCTTCAGACGTGGTGCCGGTGTCACACACACAGGAGTGCACATCCAGTATAATTCATGCTCCCTGGTGCCTCCAACCCCCTGCTCAGCTCTCCCCCAACCCCACGCCAGGCCATGTGCCCACCATGACTTGCACCCCTTGCCATGCTGCAGCCATGGCCAAAACCTGAGCCCATTTCCATGGCTTGCCTGGCCCTGCTGGTCCTCCTCATCCTCCCCATTATCACAGTGCTTCATGGCTCTCCTCTCACACTGCGGTCCCTGCAGGCCCCTGGCAGCCACCCCTGTCCCTTCCTCTCCCCTCTTTCTTTCCCAGATGGATGTCACAGGTGGAGGAGCACTGCCCGGCACTGGCCGGGGTGGCAGGGGGGGTGGCGGGGCTCTGCCACGGCTGCCATCACTCCGCACCACAGCCCAGCTGGTGTGGGAGCACTGGGGTGGGGGAGATGCACTGGGCTGGTAAGCACAGCCAGTAATTATTTGTGATTTCTTAAAAAATGTATTCTTTACTTTTGCAGGGAAACGGGATGTGGCACTTGGTGAGGCTGGGAGGTGGATGGTACCAATCCACGGCAGGTAACGGGACATCCCAGGGAGAGCAGGGTCCCACCGGTGAGGGGATCCACTCCCTCTCTCAGACTCTTCCCTCACTATAAACCAAATGATAGGGAAAGTCGCTGAGTCTGTGGGAAAGGGCAGAGAGGAGGCAAAACCACCACAGCTGCCTGGAAAAGGAGCTGAATTTAGAAAGCAATGTCATATGGTGATGAGTTGTTTGTGGTGGATGTGGAGGTGTTCATGGTGGATGTGGAGGTGTTCAAGGTGGATGTGGAGGTGTTCATGGTGGATGTGGAGGTGTTCATGGTGGATGCAGGTTCGTGGTGGATGTGGAGGTGTTCATGGTGTCTGCTTCTCACCTGTTTCCCACCACTTCCCTGGGGGCTAAATAGAGCAACTTTGGCTAGACAGCACTGGCACATGGGGCTGTCCTGGCCAAGGGGTCCCCAGAGTTCATCCCACACTTTGCTTCTAGACCCAGGACCACCCTGAGCTTCCTGAAAACAGCTCCTGCACAAGAAAGGTAGCCCTGCAGCTCAGGCTCAGTTCAGCCAAAGAGGAGACCATGTGGGATCAATCCTACTTTGATTAGACTTTATTCATGGAGAGGACCTGCTGCTGCTAATCACCTCTGGTACCTCGTCAGCGCCGTGGTGGAGGGAGCCCCGGGGAACAGATGTGGTAGAGGATGGAGCACCCCAGGCTCCTGGTCCCAGGCACTAGGCTGGGTAAAAGCGTTGGAGAAGCTCCTTCTTGTTGACTTTTCCCATCTGATTACGTGGGATCTCCTCCACCACGATCAGCTCCGTCGGGATGGTGTATGGTGCCATGGTGTCCCTGCAACGCCAAAGTGCACATGGTTACAGACCAGCCCCTCCATCCCACAGAGCCCCATCTGAGACCTGGGGGGATTTACTCTGAGACCCTGCATCCTGCAGCCCATCGTGGTGTCCAACCAAGCCACCCCAGCCGTGGCTCTCCAGGCAGCAGGTAGGTGGCTTTGGGTGAACCCTGGCCATACCCTGGCTCTTTCCTAGGGGCTCCATTCTGACTCCGGGCGGGTGGTGGGGCTGAGCGGGGCTGAGCTGTTCCACCATCCTCTGGTGCCTTCAACATATCTCTGTGCTGCAGAAGAGGGGGGCCAGAGAGCAGCCCTTCTGCAGGACAAGCTGTCCTGGGAGCACCCACAACCCTAATGACCCTGAGCAGCCCACTGGGACCCCAACTCACACTCCAGAAGCCCATTGAGGTCTCTGCAGGGACTTCAGTCCTGTGCTGCTAGCAGCTCATCCCTGGAGGGACCCCTCAGAGGTGCAGACCTTGTCTCCAGCCCTGTCCTTGCCCTGACTCCTGGTGGACTTTGACCCCATGCTGTAGCTCATCCCTGGCCCTGGTTTGCTCCTGCCTGTGCTCCTTGGTTTCACCCTGGACCCAGCCCATTGCATGTGGTGGTTGGGGCTGGTGATGGACCCCATTACTGGTACCTGTCTCTGCCTGCTGCGTTCAAAGGGTTCTGAGGCATTGGAAGGGGTTGCCCAGGGCAGTGGTGGAGTCCCCATCCCTGGAGGGATTGAAGAGTCGTGTAGACACAGTGCTGAGGGACATGGGTTAGTCATAGGGGACTGGTCAGTGTTGGGTTCATGGTTGGACTCGATGACCTTAAAGGGCTTTTCCAATCTGGGCAATTCTGGGATTCTGGGATTCACCTGGGGATACCAACACATAAGACTTCACAATCCCTTAGGAAAACAAGCAAACAAACAAAACCCCACAAAACTCCACCCGCCCCTCGGGAGGGTGCACAGAGAGATTCAGCGAGTGAGCTGGAGGCAGAGCCTCTGATAACGGCCTCATCCATCCTCCTCGTTAGAGACGACACGGGAAGACAGCGCAGCGGCGTGAGGGATGCTGGACCCCAACGTGTCCTGGTGCCAGGCCAGAGGACCCTGACCACAGGTGGGTCACCTCCCCGGCGCACACCGGTGACTTGCCAGGGACTCACAGTCACGTTCTGGCCCATGGCGGGGGTCTTCCCGCTGCGGGAGGGGGTCTGAGCACTGAGCATGGTCCCTGTGCCCTT
>NW_010335685.1:0-613 GCF_000700745.2 Antrostomus carolinensis
GCTGCTCTCCAGCCATTCATTACCCAGCCTGGATTTGTGTTTGGGCTAGTGTAAGTCTGAAACAGTAAATGCCATTCCTGATGAGATCTGAACGAGCTCGTTTCACCCATCGGTGACTCTTTAATGCTTTTAAAAGACGTTGGATGTTCTTAATTGGCAGACTTGTCACAATTAGAGGTTTCAACCTGTTTTCTGTTGTTCAATGTAGGCCTGTTTCTAGCAGGATGAGTTCCCCTGGAGCACATGCACCTCGTCACGAAGAGCACGTGCAGAACATACGCAGATTTCACCAGTCCCTGCAGCAGGCGGAAGGGAACGCGCACCGGGCGGCAAAGATGGACTCGTTATCGCTGTCATCGCGCGCGACTCTTCTGACTGCTCTCAGGTAAAGCAGAGCTGTAGCCAACAGGGTAATGCAAAGAAAGCCTTCGGTTTGCAAAGCAGAGCTTGAACCTGGAGAGGTGCTGGAGCATGTCCAGAGAAGGGCAGTGTGTCATAAAATCCTTACATCTTTAGCAGGTAGAAATCCTTCGATTTATATCAAGCTCAGTCATAAAGTTAATTAATATTCTTCCCTTTATGACTTGAATTGGAAGATCATAGAATCATGGAA
>NW_010335685.1:651-1761 GCF_000700745.2 Antrostomus carolinensis
GGTCTGTTCAACCAAGGCCCAAGGGACAGGACAAGAGGAAATGGCCTCAAGTTGCACCAACTTCCCTCACTTCCAGGGAGGAGCAGTCACAGCTTCTCTGGACAACCTGGGACACTGGCTCACCACCCTCACACCAAACAATTTCTTCCTCACATCTCAGCTCCATCTCCCCTCTGACACTTTCAACCCATCACCCCTTGTTCTCTCACTCCCTGCCCTTGGACAAAGTCCCTCCCCAGCCTTCCTGGAGCCCCTTCAGGTACTGGGAGGCCGCTAGAAAGCCTCCAACTTAAATCCAACTCTGTTGATGAAATAAGTTTAAAACTAACTCTTATTTTTTAAACTTCCAGCCTAAGTTTCATAGCTAATTTGGGATTTGTTCTTAAGTGTGATCCTCTTGCTTAGACAGAAGAACTTCAGCACTTACCTACTGATCTTTTTTTTTCAATACTAACCCTTAATCTTGTATTTCCATATTTCCACGCTGTTGTCTGGAATGATACAAACAGAATCAGTCTACCACAGGTTTTCTTTTCCTCTTACCAAATTTCTTACAACTGCTTACAGAAAAAACTTGAGTGAGCTGGATGAGGTTCAAAGATACTTCACTCAGAAGTTGACCAGGTCTTTTCCTGACTTCAGTTACGGTAAAACATCCAAACCAAGTCATGAAGAGCAGGAGAGTGATCATCGGGGCGTGATGAGCAGAGAAGTGGATCCCAGTGGATGCCATCTTTTGGAAAAATCAAGTCAGTTGGCATCTCAGGTCAGCAGCCTCATCAATGGTGAGTTGTCACTTGCTTTGGACTTTTTTGTAGGAAGCTGCCTTAAAATATCTTCACATTTCTTATGTAATCAGGACCAGTTCTGGGGTTGGTAGTTGGCACGTGTAGGGTTTGGAGAATGCTTCAGAGACACTTTCAAACCCCTGTCAGTAATGGTAGTGTTGAACTGAAACATTCAAAAGGAAGATCAGGTGGGAGTTAGGGTCATCGCAGGGAGCCTAAATTCTGCTTAAAATTCGGTGTCTGTTCAGTAGAAAAAGGTTAATAATTCAGCTTTTAATGAAGTCAAGTGACGGGTTCTGCACTTGGGTCACAACAACCCCCG
>NW_010335686.1:0-510 GCF_000700745.2 Antrostomus carolinensis
CCTCCCGCGCCACGGCCACCCCCCGCCATGTCCGACTTATATTTGAGGAGGCGCGTTATTTCAGGCCTGGCTCACACCCACGTGTGATGAGTTTGTTCCGGCCTCAGCCTGGTGGAGGCAACGCTGAGGCCGTGCTGCCGGCCTTCCTCTCGCCGACCCTCCTCACCCCAGCCCTCCCGGACCCCCCCAGGAGCCCCAGCACTGCAGTCCGGCACGGGGCATGGCCCTAGGGCCACAGCGGTCCCCAAGGGACACACGTGTGCAAGGGAGGCACGGGGAGATGCTGCGTGTGCAGAGGAGAGAACGCACAGGTGATGTGTGCCTGCGTGACCCTGTGTGCAGATGACTTGGGCACTCGTGTGACAGTTTGTGCACATGGGAGAGCACATGTGCATGTGAGTGGGTGTATGGGTGTGTGACGTGTGACAGTCGGCACACACAACCATGTGCTCATGTGTGGCAGTGCACACGTCTGTGCATACATGGCAGCCTGCACGTGTGACACTGTGT
>NW_010335686.1:528-1076 GCF_000700745.2 Antrostomus carolinensis
ACACATGTAACTGAGTACACATTCTGCACACATGACACCATGCATGCACACGTGTGACGCTGTGCACACACAGGACACCGCTGATGTGTGACAGTCCGCATGTGGGTGTGTGCACATACAACAGTCTGCACACATGGCACCATGTGTGCCAGGCCATGGGGGTGTGACAGCAAGAGCGCAGGTGTGAGCGTGCACACGTGTGCGTCAGGGGGTGTGCACACAGGAGTTTGTGTGTGGCTCAAGGTGTGTGAGCGTTCATGTGGGGACACACACGTGTGGCACCTGCACTGTGTGCCCAGGCTGTGCCCCGTTTCCTCCCCAGCCTGTGAGCAAAGGCTCAAGAGACAGCGCAGAGGTGGGTGTGTGAGTGTGTGTGCATGTGTGCGCGCGTGTGTGTGCGTGAGTGTGTGCACCCCCGAGGGCAGGCGGCTGATGGAAGGCCACCCCAGGCACAGTTTGGGGCGCTGCAAAGGCTGCTCCTGCCCCCCCAGCCTCCCCTGGGCAGCAGCCCTGAGCCCCAGGTGTCCCCCCGCCCTGCGGTGCTGTGC
>NW_010335687.1:0-1550 GCF_000700745.2 Antrostomus carolinensis
CTTGGTGTCTGCAGGGTTGTTTCTCTTACATATGCTCACTTCTCTCTCTCCAGATGCAAAAATGCACCAGTTTTTTTTCTCTTCCCCTCCTTAAATATGTTATTTCACAGAGGTGTTACCATTGCTACTGATGGGCTCGGCCTTGGCCAGTGGTGGGTCCATCTTGGAGCCGGCTGGCATTGGCTGTGTCGGACATAGGGGAAGATTCTGGCAGCTTCTCACAGAAGCCACACCTGTGCCTCCCCCACCAAAACCATGCCACACAAACCCAAGATACTCCCACCACACACTAGGAGCAAGCTCTGACTAGTGGCAGCTCCACGTGGCCCATTGCTCCATGCCAGAGGGGTGTCCCTTTTCCCTTGGGGGTGCCCATGCTGCCTCTGCTTCCTGTAACCACCTGCCTCCTCCTACCTATGCCTGTATCCTTCTGCATCCTTCTGCATCCCTCTGTGTCCTTCTGCATCCCTCTGCGTCCCTCTGCATCCCTCTGCATCCCTCTGTGTCCCTCTGCATCCCTCTGTGTCCTGCACATCTAGGTGGCCAGAGCGAGGCTCCTCTTGCTCCCCACTATGGGAAAGCCAAATCTGAGGAAGCAGGGCTTGCTGGAGGCTGTGCCCGCTCTCTTTGCTCAGAGGCCATTTACACTGTGTGCCCTATATTTTTTTTTAATTATGTTGCCCCTGGCTAAAGTGCCATTCACCTGGAGCAGGCAGGTGTTCCTCCAGTGCAGCACTGTACTTATAGCCCTGCTAGACCTGGCACAGAGAGCATGCTTCTGGGGGGCATGCCCAGTGCTCAGGGAGACCGCCAAAACATTAAGTTTTATGTATTTTTTAAGTGTACATTTTATAATATACTATATATTTTATAAAATATATTTATATTTTATATTGCTCCCATCCCTCCTCCTGGCTGGCTGGGAGCGATCCTTTCTGGCAGGATGCAGTTCCAGGGACCACAGAGTGTGCCGGGGACCTTGCCACCAATCAGTTCTTATCTGCTCACCCAAAGCTTACAAAAGGAGGTATAAAGCTGTAAGTGAGCATAAACTCAGCATTATCTCATCCTACTAATTCTATATAGATGTAATTATGTGTCGCTGCCTGATCTAGACTGTATACATACCAATAGTTTATCTCTTATTGCACAAATCTGACACTGACAATTGCAGAACCACAGCCACGAGTTCCTGTAAAGAAATGGTCTTCACCAGGACTGCTGGCTACAGGAGATAGTGCTGGTGCTGTTTTGCTATATGAAGGTCAATTAAGAAAAGGATGTAACTTCTGGCAGCTTAGGGGACTGAATGAGTTTTTCAGAAGTTTCCTGTCACTGTGAACAGCAGCTTATTTCTGTGAGCATTGCCATGATTGCATCCCTCACATTCCATTGCTGTTTGCCCCTGCTACTTTCAAAAGAGTGATATGATACAAATTTGTGAGGATGCATGTTCCCATAGACATAAGTCTAAGAGTTTTTTTGATGATATGCCTCTTTGAATGAAGTAGGTAGTGTCATGGTGTATTGGGTTTGCGTGGCAAGGTTTT
>NW_010335688.1:0-633 GCF_000700745.2 Antrostomus carolinensis
CGGGCTGGTGATGCCCATCCCTGGTAATTTTACAGCAGCGTTGGGAAAAAAAAAAAAAAATAGATCAGATTTTACTAGACACTAAGGAAAACAAATAAAAGGCTGTTTTCAGTGACCTGGAGTTGTAGATTTTTCTGAAGTTGTTTACTTTCCAGATTTAGTCTGTTTGCTCACCGAAGATCTTCCAGCCAGCTGGGTAACACTTGTAACACAACCATGCATGTTGGACTTGAACTTATTGTTTGCTTTGGAAATGTCCACAGCTCATATAAAATCACATTAAACAAATCTCTGAGCATTTCATTATATGAATCGCTTACTTAAATCCATTGGAAATATCCCCCCCTTTATTTTTTTCTAAAGAAAGAGAGGAATATATGTTTACGACTGGGGAGGGGGCAAGTAAGTTTATTAAAGCTCCCAAATTGCATCCAGTTGGAAGGGACGAGAGAGATTTTAAATAGATGAGAAAAGGGGGACAGAGTATGTAGGGGGAAGCCCATTTATGTCATAAATTCCAGGGCACTGCACTTCAACACGTCCGAGCAGGAAGGTGCCGTTTGAAGGGAGAAACCAGGAGACGACCCGGGCGCCGGCATCGCACCCAGCCCCGGCAGCGTCCGGAGCGGCGGG
>NW_010335689.1:0-441 GCF_000700745.2 Antrostomus carolinensis
ATGGTCACACTCAGAGTTGTGGTCAACAGCTGTGGTCAAAGTGGAGACCAGTGATGAGTGGTGTCCCCAGGGGTTGGTATTGAGACCGGAACCACTTAACATCTTTGTCAGAGACATGGACACTGGGATTGCGTGCACCCTCAGCAAGTTTGCCAACGACACCAAGCTGTGTGGTTTGGACAACACCCTGGATGGACGGGATGCCATCCAGAGGGACCTTGTCAGGCTTGAGAGGTGGGTCTGTGTTAACCTCATGAAGTTCAACAAGGACAAGTGCAAGGTCCTGCACCTGGGTCGGGGCAACCCCAGGCACAAATACAGGCTGGGCGGAAAATGGATGGAGAGCATCCCTGATGAGAAGGACCTGGGGGTACTGGTGGACGAGAAGTTCAACATGAGCCGGCCATGCATGTCTGCAGCCCAGAAGGCCAACTGTATCCT
>NW_010335690.1:0-508 GCF_000700745.2 Antrostomus carolinensis
GTTTCCACCGTTGAGGGCAGATCAGGGTGTTCCCAGCCCTGACACAGTCTCCAGCCCGTGGGGCCCCAGCCCAGCACCCCCTCACCCCCCCAACCCAGGCATCAGGAGCAGGCAGATGCAGTTCTGCCCCTCTCACAGCACAGGAGGGGACCCCACAGCAGGTGACAGCACCCCTGCCCCCACATCAGAGCCAGTGACAGCACCCCTGTGCCCACAGCAGAGCTGTGCCCCAGCAGCGTGGGCAGGACAAGGGTCAGGGAGGTTGCAGGGACGAGGGGGTGGCAGCCCCAGTGCAATGGGGTGCAGTGGGGCCACCACGGCACAGTTCAACCCAGGATTAGCTTGGAGAAGCAAAAATAGCTTGAAGCTGTGACTAAGGCCAGATTTTGGCTCTGGGGAGCCAGGATTACTGCGTGGTCCAGGATGTGTTATTAGAAAAGAAAAGAAGGGCTGGCATTTGGGAGCAGCTCTGCCAAGCAGGGGGATGAGGCCCCAGGGGGCTTGGCAG
>NW_010335690.1:572-883 GCF_000700745.2 Antrostomus carolinensis
ACTGGCCTGGGGTATCACTGTGGCTAAAGCCCCTCTCCATGGCAGATAAAGCTGATAAGAGACACATGAAACTGGAAAAGCTGGACAGTGTTTAAAAGTGCCTGGAAGGCGGGTTGGCCAGGGGAAGGCAGGATGCAGCCAGGGGAAGGCAGGATGCAGCCAGGGTGCTGTGGGGCAAATCGCGTCTCCTCGGGGCAAATTCCCAGCACTTTGTGTCAGGGCATGGACCAGATCCAGCCCTGGGGAGCCCAGGGCCAGCAGAGCTGAGGACACTGGTCCCCGCTGCCTCCGGGGGCTTTGCTAACGCCACA
>NW_010335691.1:0-202 GCF_000700745.2 Antrostomus carolinensis
CCCCACAGCTCGGTGCCCCCCATCCACACCCTCACTTGGGCACCCCGGGGTCCCAGTGTGCGCGAGTCGACTCCGTACCTGGGTGCTGGTGGCGAGGCTGAGCCGAGCGGGACCGTCATGGGGAGCGTCACAGACAGCGACAGCTGAGCGGGGGCAGCCTCTGCGGCGCTGGGACCCCGCCAGCACCCTCGGCCAGCTGAGC
>NW_010335692.1:0-1011 GCF_000700745.2 Antrostomus carolinensis
GCCACTTTCCAACGCCTGGCTCAGCCCAGCCCGGTGCCGTCCCTTACTGTAGGCAGAGCCACCTGCTCCGATGGCAGATAAAGAGCTGCCGTGTCACATCAGTGAGGAAAACTGTTCCTGGTACATAAACACCTGGAAACAGCAAGTTTCACCTCAGGAGGTCTTGTTCGGATGCTGCTTCCAACAGGATCAGGGAAAACCCGCTGGGATGATGGGGAGCTGGTTGCTCCTCTCCCCCGTGCCTCAGTTTCCTCCTTTGTGACATAACTCAGCTCTGTAACCCAGGGGGAGTCCTGCTCAGCAAAGCACGAGGCAGGAGCTGGAAATGGCTGGTGCTGTTGTTTCAGACTCAGCTCTGGATTTCAGTGCTGCAGCTCCCACTCAGTAAAATAAGAGCCTGGATTGTTCATCCTTTGCTAATCCGCAATAAATGGTTGCGTTTTGGGGTGGGGGGGGGGGGGGTTCACCAGTGGAGAGCTGCTGGCACCGAGGGAACCTCCAGGTTGGTGACAACTTTTAAATCCTGACCCTATGAAACAGAAGGTGTGAACTCGTGTGTCTCGAGGCAGCACAGGGAGCAACGCGCTGGAAGTGGCACGTTTGAAGTTACACACTCAACGTTGCACACTCGAGGGACGTGGAGCCCGTGGCGGTGGAGGGACCAGTGCTCACCAGTATGACGGTGACAGGTACTGGTGAGGCACCGCCGATGCTCTTGTTGGCATCCCAGTGAGCAATGGCTGCGCTGCAAATGGAAGATCGAAGCCATGTGGGGGTTTGTGGCTCAAAGAAAAGCGGGGGACAGCCCAGCGTTGAGGAGGGGCCATCGACCACGTGGCACTGAGCCAGGGAGGCTGAGCGAGGTGGACGGGGAAAAACACGTCCTGTGCTCATGGCTGGGCTGGTTTAACTCCAACTCATTGGGCTGATTCCCCCGTGACCCCCCCCAGATGTCAGAAAAATCACGTTGCAATTATTTTTTCACATTGAAGGAACAGAACCGGGAGGGAT
>NW_010335692.1:2123-2424 GCF_000700745.2 Antrostomus carolinensis
GCGCGTGACCTGGTTGGAAGAGCTGGCACGACGCCACGCTGATAATTAAGAAGGAACCTAATGAAACTTGGAAAATAGCACAATTTCCTCCTCGCACCTGCAGCCGAGCGGGGTGGATTACATAAACTGGGGTTGCCACAGCAACTTCGCTCCACCCGGGACTGGAGGTGGCCGGTGCCACGTGTGCCGATGTGCCGTCACCTTGATTTTGCAAAGGGGATGGGGACAGTGCCAGCTCCAGGGCTGGCGAGGCCACCAGGCTGCTGTGGGTCTCTCCCACTGGTGTTAAAGGTCCGGTGTG
>NW_010335692.1:2480-4184 GCF_000700745.2 Antrostomus carolinensis
TCCCTGTGGGGACCCAAAGGGCGTGTGAGCAGCCGGGAGGTGCCACAGGGATTTAGGTCACCTGTGAGGAACTGTGGCACCATGGTTACCCTGTGCACTCTGGAGCTGTTGCCCAGCCCTGGGGAGTGAATCACCCCAGCAAAGAGACAGATAACAATGATAACAAAAACAACAACAACAAAAGAAACCAACAAAAAAAACCCAAACCAAAACTCTCCCCAAAAAAACCAAACCAAAAAGCGATCAAAGCCGATGTGACAGAGGCAAAGGCAGGTTTTTCCTGCCATGAATTCCCAGGGTGCTCCGGGCGGCTGCGGGGCGGCAGCTCTGCCTAATCAAGATTTGTTGACATGGGAAAAACCAGGAGTCACAATAATTTAGCAAATCTGCCTCTTAAATGAATAAATAGCAGTGGCTGCTTCCAGCTGAAGATACACGTTGGGAGCAGGGGGGTACGAGGGAGAAAGGTTTGCAGCACTCGGATTTCCTGGGATAAGGAGAAGCAGAGGATGGGGAGAAAGTGGAGCGGCTGTGTGAGAGCAGGCCTAGATGTGAGAAATTCTCTGAAGGTCGTCCCAAAAGGCCTCTTTTATTATGAGAAATTACAAATCCTTTTATCTCCTTCACCAGAGGAACAGCTTGTTTGAATTGCTGGGCTGTCACGCTGGAATTAGATGCAAGAACCCCCCACATCCATGACGTAGTGAAGAACTTACATAACGTAACTAAAAATAAGGTGATGGAGATGTGGATGGAGGAACTTGCTTCCCAGATCTGAAATCCTTCGCCGGTGCTGGTGTCCGGGCAAGGGAGCGGCATCCCAGCAGAGCCCACCGCGGCCTGGCACTCGGGATGGAGCGTGCTCGAGGGGCGAAGGGGCTCTGCGAGGTCCCTGTGTCAGCACATCCATGTGTCCCTCCTGGGAACATCTCCCATGGCAGTCCCGCCTCCCGCTCCCTGCTGCGGTTACATCCCACCACTGCTCCTCTTTCTCAGCCCTCGTGGGAAAGGGTTAACCAGCCACTCCAGAAAAATGATAAAAACCCTTCTCAGGGCTTGTAAATTCTTCCCTGTCCTTTGGGGTGTGAAGTCTCTGAGGGGGTAGAAGCCAAAATGTGGCCAGGGGGAGTGGTCACCTTCGGTGCCCCCCAGCTCCTCGCTGGGGGTGGGATGAAGAGCAGGAGGCAGGAATGGGAGGTTTGGGGCCAAGGTATCGATCTCGGCTGCTTGGGCTCCTCGTTCTTGGAATTGATGGAGGAGATGATGGAAAAAGCAATCTCAGCTGCTTCACTCAGCAGAAAGGAGGGAGAGGAAGGAGAGGAAGGCTTGGCCTGAGGGCTGGGACAAGGCAGTTGGTGGCAGTTTGGTGTCCTCCAGATGTTCCTCCTCTGTACGGCCACGGGCAGGCGGGGACAGCCCCGGCTGGGTTACCCTGGGACAGCGGTGGCCATGGAGGGCTCTAAGGTGGGGGAACATGGGGTGCTGGCTGTGGGGCACAGCCCCGCTCCCCGTGTCCCTCAGGACCTCTGCAAAAGCTGCTGCCACCAGAACAGGAAGGACGGGGACCCACAGCTTTGCTGTCCCACAGGGATCTGACGGCCAGGAGGGCTGGGAATGGGGTCCCGGAGGAATTGTGGGGTGACAGGGTGTGAGCCCAGCTCCGGGCAGTGGGACAGTGAGGGGACAGGCAGGGGCTGGCTCTCC
>NW_010335693.1:0-1611 GCF_000700745.2 Antrostomus carolinensis
GCTGCCCCGCACAGCCCGTGTCCTGAGGGAACCGAGTCACGGTAATGAAGGTGTAATTAACCCCCGCCCGGGGCTCGCATCCCTGCCCAGGAGCCGTTTGCATGTGCAGGGGCCGTGGTGGCGCGGGCAGCCCGTGTCCCCTCGCTGACAGCCGGCTGCCGAGATGTAACGTCACCGTCACCATCACGGGGTCTCGCTGCCGGGAAGAGTCCCCGACCCCGTCCCCAGCACTCAGCTGCAGGACTGTCCACACCGAGGTAAGGAAACACTTGAGCTCACCTAAGGATGGGACCGTGGGACAGGTCTGGGCCATCCTGAGACAGACATGGCCCTGCCTTGATGCTGAGCAAAGCTAGACAGCAGAGCCGGGGGTCCGGACTGGGAAAGCTGATGCAAAGCCCACCGCTGCGGGAAACGCAGGGTGCTGACCTCGCTGCAAGGCTGGGAGAAACTAAACCCAGTAGTACGTACAAAACCAGAAGCTCCCATCCTCATCCAAGGTTGCCAGTAAAACTGATAAAGGTCCCAGATTGCAAAGGATCCCAAATAATCTCGGGTTTTGTTTCCTTTTTCCAGGCAGGACACGATGGAGCCTTTTCATCTCTATGGGCTCGGGTTCCTAACAGAAAACAAAGCTATTCAAAGGATCTTCTCTCCCATGGCTGCGCAGCTCTGCCATCTAATCCTCGCCCTGGAATGGGACGATGGGATTTGTCAAACCTTTCCCAGTTTAAGGGAGAATGCAGAAAAATTAGCCAAAGCCACAGAAGAACTCGCTTCTGTTGCAAGAAGGTGAGTTTGCTGGGTGTCTCCCACGTAGATTTGGGGCTAGGAAGGAGGACAAAGGGATGGCAAAGAAACTGGCAGGGAGCCTGCCTCTCCTGCTTGGTGTTCTCTTCCTGTGCTCCACTGGAGAGGTGGGGACGTGAGGGGGGAATAGGATTAGGACGGGAAAAGGACATGGGACATATGTCCTTGGAAGGGACACGGCGGAGTAAGCAAAACCTGAACAAGCAAGGTTTAAGCTAAACACATCTTAAAGCAATAGTCAGACAACTGACCAAATGCTTCAGTGAATTTATGAAATGCTTCAGTAAAACTGGAGCCCAAATCCACAGATCAGGCACTGGCCACTGGGTTATTCTGCTGTGACAGCGAGGGCCTGGTGGAGAGCAGACACCCTGTCTTGAAGTGAACTGTGCAGCCTCTGCAAAAGCTTCTGAAACAGTTTGCAAATACAGCTAAAATCATTGCAAGCCCAGTTAAGGTCTGGCGTCGCCACTGTGATAAAACCCGAGGCCGGTGTGTGCTGCCCACTGAGGCTGGTACTCACGGGATGGCAAAGAGCTGAGCCCACAGAATCACAGAATGAATCACAGGATCACAGAATGTCAGGGATTGGAAGGGACCTCAAAAAATCATCTAGTCCAATCCCCCTGCCGGAGCAGGAACCTAAATGAGATCACACAGGAAGGTATCCAGGCAGGTCTGGAATGTCTCCAGAGAAGGAGACTCCACAACCTCCCTGGGCAGCCTGTCCCAGTGCTCTGGCACCCTCACCGTAAAGAAGTTTTTTCTGGAGTTTAAGCGAAACCTCCTGTGTTCCAGCTC
>NW_010335694.1:0-8357 GCF_000700745.2 Antrostomus carolinensis
CCGCATTTCACAGCGGTGGCGTCTGGTGCGAGGAGCGGGCGTGTGTGTAAATTCAGCTGCTGTACTAGTAAGAGCGAGGCATGAAAGGCGTCCGCTTGTTAGAAAGCCTGCGAGGCTTTAAATGTCTTCATTGTGCACAGAATTAATAACAGCAGTCAAGTGCGGCCTTTCAAAAGATGGGAATGCTTAGGATAGAATTAATCTGTACACCTGTGGAGTAATGACAGTGCCAGATAGATCATGAGATAGAACAGATAGTCCAAAAGCCTTGAAAAATAACACTGGGCAAGAGTCACTTTGTGGTGTTTGTTCCTGAGCCTTCCCCCTCATCGTCTGTAGTAGATAAAGTGAAAAATACCCAGCCGAAGTCTTGCGCAGTCTCAGGATCCCCTCACCAATTTGCTGTCCTAGGCAGCCACCTGGTCTGTCCTTCTGTGTATCTCCCAGCTGCATGGTCTGAGATCCTTCCTCTGCCATAGTAAACAGCAAGGGCTCCCTCCCTCTGTCCCTTGAGAGGGAATAATAATCTGAAAGATTTCCAAGTGTTTCACACCTAGAACGTGGACAGTACTCGTGTTCACTGTCAGGAAGGCTGAGCAAACTATTTGCTAGAAGGGTACTCAGATGAGGCTGTTGTTCACAGTGGGTGCCAGAGCTGTTTGCAGAGGATAATCCTTAAAAAGAAACTGGAACCCGCCTGTCCGTGCTGAAGGAAAAAAAAAAGGTGTTTTCACTTTTTTCACTGATGTTTTCAGTACTCTGGCTTTCTGTCACTTAAACTCTGGAGCTCTCGCTCTCAGTTTGTAGCTCTTCCCACAGATAGATCAGTTCAGTGCTTTCCTCTGCATCTGCAGCAGGAGATGGATGTGGTCCCTGTCCCTGCTGCCCACGGGGAGGAGGAAGGCACTGTGGTGATCTGGACCTTGCTTTGCTGCAGCTGGGGAGATGGGAGGCCTGCAAGGGCTTGGCCTTGCTGAGGGCTTTGGTAAAGGGCATAGATGATGCTTGCACTCAGGAGGTGGTTTTACTTGTGGGAAACTACTAATCTTAGTAAAAGGTGGAACTGTCCAAACTTCCCCGGCTTCAGGAAGCTTTTTGTCTCCCTGACAAATAGGAATGTGAAATACTGCAGTCCTGGTATATTTAGTCTCACCTGCTCTAGACAGAGCTGCAAAAAGCTGCTCTAGGCTGATGGCTGCTGAACACCTGAGGGAGTGGCAGTGGCTCACACAAAGAGGTTATCTCCAGGGTGCTACAGTAATGGCTTTTTCTAACTAGCTGGGATAGTGACAGGTTATACTATAAGACCTGTCTAGTCGGAGCTGCAGCTGAAGGGGAATTAAAATGCTTAGGACTCTTCATGGGTGAGCTGAAAACTAGAGAAATGCCCCCGCCCCTTTTAAAAAAAGAAATGTGAAAAGTAATCAGCAGTATAATTGAACACCCCCTCAGAGTGGTAGGGATGTATTTATAACAGTCAGCAGCTATATACATTTTGTTTTAATTCTTTTACAGTACAGTAAGTCTTCCCCCTTGCCACTGTTGCTAAGATACGTTACCATACTTCTGGGTAAAGCAATCCCAGTCAAAAGAAGTGTATAGTTTTCAAAGTATAGAAGATATAGCATAGCCTTCAAGTGTTCAAGAGTAAACGTCTTTTTTCATACTGTTTGTTAAACGTTCTTGCCTTGTTTTCCACAGAACTAGATAAGTCTTGTAGTAAACGCCTATCAGACAGCTGCTGCATATGAAGTGGTGTATGCGTAACCTTTCTGTCCTCCCATTGCATCGTCACAGCAGGGCTCATGTTCATACAATAGCATGTTGTGAGGTTTCTGCCTTGCCTCTCTGCTCCTTTATTTACCTAAGTATCTGATAAGGCTTAGACTGTGCCACATGCAGATGAGTAGTCCTCGTGCATTTATGAACAATGGCAGGTATGGGCCTTAAAAGAGCAGTGCAAACAACTGCTTTTGAAAGAAGACATTATAAAGTCCTCCCAGAGAACTGGATGTAACTATATCCAACACATTCCTGGGAGGGGAAATAATCTGTACGCAATGAATGCCACTACATTCAATATGCACTTTTATTAATTTGTGTATCTCATACAGAAAATAAATGAAACGCTAGAAATAGACACAAGTTTAAGTGTCTGTACTCCTTGCTTTCTACAATATTTGGAGAATCTTGTTTTCTGTATTTTTTTTTATCCCAAATATGTATGGGTCTTCTCTGTCTGTGGTTGTCTTGCAATCAGTAAATAACAACAATAAAAAGCTTTCAATATCAGCCCCTGTGAATAAGTTTTTTAAAAAAGTATTTGCAGGTATATCTTGACTTTGACCCAACTCTGCATTAATTTAATTTGATGATATTGTGGTGCTTTAAACCTTGAGCCACTGGACAGTGAATTAACATATGTCTCTGTAACATAATCTTTCACCAGTATTTACAGAATACAGTGGCTCATAAAAGTGCTACTGCTCTGTGTTATGGACAAGGTATATTAACAAAGTCAGAAGGACAGTTGCTATATGGAGATGTTAAATCAGGACTGTTGAGAAAACAAACAGGAATGGAGAAGCTGGCTGAAGATGCAGAGGAAATGCTGGAGCTGATCCGATCAGAGGAACTCTGGATGGCTAAAAAGAGATCCTCTCCTTCCAAAAGAGGAAGCTATTAGGGGACTGCTTAGACCGAAGTTGTTCTCTGCTGTATAGCTGAAGAAGTCGGGCTGACCTGTGCTATCATTATGCAATGATAAGGGCAGATGGATATAAAATAAAGACTTCTGTTCTAAAATTGTTTTGTCTACTTTCTGTGTTCCTACTGTTCGCATAATCAATACTTCTAAGAAGACTGATTGCTCTTTACTGCTAATTGCACACTGGTACTGAAGAAACCCAGCTGGAGCTGCAGTGTGAAAATGGTTAATTTGCAGAATGTGGTAGCCTTAAGAGAGGGGAGACTTTGTTCTTCCTGGACTTGACTGGGAAATGGGTCTTCTCTGTCTGTGATTGTCTTGCAATCAGCTTTTTCATGTTTTGGGCCTATTTCAGTGAAATGTTACTGTTAAATGGCAGAACAGTAAACAAAGTGGCAGCAGAGGCCACAAGATTTGGTTCTGTTGCGTGTGCCACGGCAGCATGCCTTCGAAGGCAACGAACAAACCAGCTGCCCCACGGGATGAGAGATGTGCCATCCAGGAGAGCTATTCCAGTGGTACTGATAGGGCCCTGGTAACATCTCCTGTGCCAAAGGGAGGGGGCATGGACAGCTCTGGGGCTTGTTTAAGGACAGAGCATATGTACAATGTATAGAGCTCATCCAAAATGAATCTTGTGGTTGGGCTTGTAAGTGAAAATGTTTAGTGCCCTTCATCTCTTTATTGTGGGCAAAGAATCGGTGAGTAGGGGGTGTTGTCTTTGATCAGTGTCTGTGCAATTAATTTTCTGAATTATGATATATCCCTTTGGCTACAGTTGAATATATAAGATGTTGAAGATCCAGCTGTCTTCTGTCTAAGTTCCATTAAAAAACAAGCAAAACATCATCCTTGGTTGCTGCTGAAGGCATGTAATCACTGGTGGAGCCTGGCTGACCTAATCTCAAATGTCATTCAAAGACTGTTTTGTGGTAGATGATGTCACCCAGTTGGGTGCTGAGGTCCCTATTTTGTGTCTTCTTTCCTGGAGCAAGGTCCTTCACTCCTGCCAGGTTTCACAGGATATGAGCTTCTCTCCATTTGGAGCATGAGGCCCTTTCTCCTATAGAAAAGTCCATGCCTCAAAATGTTTTCTTTCTCCCCTGGCTCTTCAAGTCCACATACCCACCACCTTCTCTTCTGTCCCACCTCATCTCTTTTTCTCTGACAAAGTGGTGTGTCACCAATCAAAGGGAAGAGATGCAAAAACCAGCTTGTTTTCTGCTTGTGCCAGTGCTAGAGCAGAGGGGCTGTGCAGAAGCTGCCATCCCGCCTTTGTGGAAAGGAGTAGAACCAAAGGAAGGGGAGGCAGAAACACAGCTGCAGGTCCAAGTGGCTCAAAGTAAGGCTTGCTCAGACCCTGTAGGCTCAAAGGGAAGCACAGAGCAGAGATCAAGATTAGGGTCATGGACACCCTGATGCTACAGTACTGTCAATACATTTGGTATTGTGTTTGTTTTGTCTGTTTTATATTACCTTTTGTTTGAATCTTGCTAGCAGTGGGCCTGGTGTAGCTCTGGGAGAATGGCCATCTGAGCCTCTGTCCCACCTCTGAGGCAGCCTGCAGAATTCTTGATTAATGCATTGACCACTCTCAGAAAATTGTTATTTCTTCTCAGAAAGCTCTGCAGGCTTTCTCAACTCTATTCTCGAGCTGGCACCTTGGAAGAAATAATTTGTGGGTTAGACCTTAAAATGATCCAATATTGACCTTCTGATTCCAGACCTTCCTACACCACAAACAGCAATGGTTATAAATTTATAAACTATGAAAAATTAAACATGCAGTGAACTATAACAGCACTTTAAAAACAACACATTGAGAGTTAGCACATACTGCTGAGATTACTCAGATACTTTCATAAATGTGCGGGGCTGCAATCCACTTGCCCAGCACTCGTAGGCTATTCATTTATTGTTAATAGTAAGAGTAGTAGGAATTGGTTGTTAGTGGGTGTTCAGGAAACTAATCAGCTTGGTCAAGACTTTTCAGAAGCGCTTAGACCTTCACAATGTTGACTGGGAAGTGAAGGACATGGGATAGAGTTGTCCTGTAATTCTTTCTAGGCACTAGTCGCTTTGGGAGGTGACCGGAGTATGGTTTTGTTCCAATCCACCTGTGTGCCAAATGTTCAACAAAGAGATTACAGGGGTGCTCCTGGCTGCGTTCCACTTAAAACTGCTATCAGGAATGTTTTATAAATAAGTTTGTAATTTAGTAGAGCTGTGGGTCTATATTTATGCCCATTCTTGGAAAGACTGAGGAATTTTGTGATGCACCACATTGTCTGAACAGCCAACCTTAAGTTGAGAAGTTGCTGACTATTTTAATTTTCTTTGTCTGCATAGCCACTTCAGTCTGGGAAGTTCAAGAAATAAAGGATCTCACACATGGCAAAATTAATTCCTGCAGCCTGCCTTATAACTTGCTTTTTTTTTTTTTTTTTTTTGGCCCACCTTTCTTTATTACCCTGATGCTGGCCATGGCAAAGCCTCTGAAGACTGGGTGCAGCAGGTATGTTTTGCCATAATCTATAAAGATCTACAGTTTCCTTAACTTGGGTTCCTCAACACGGTGACTGCCAGCTGGACATAGAGCTTCCTTCCTTCCTTTCCTCTCCTCCCCTCCTGGACCAGTAAATTTATGGATTCTGGTTTAGACATGCTGCTGTAGTAAATAAAATCTGAAATACTGAAGACTGACCATGAACCACAGATTTCAGACCAAGTGTCTGAGTGACACTTAGATGAAGGAGAATTTGGAATGACAGCCTAGGTACCTGTAATTAGTAGGATTAATTAAAGATTTTTAAAAAATCTTTTTTGTTTTGATAAAAGATTATTTGCAGTCTGACAAGGAACTCTTTATTTTTTATTTTTGGCTTTTTAGTCTTGAACTAATAATTTCTTTACAAATTTTGCCTATTTTGGTCCAAAAATGTAAGAGGGAGGTGGGTCAAGTCTTCATCCCACTGGAAACAAAATTATTACACTGGTCCCAGTGACCTTGATCTAAATAACCTCTTCTGTATCACATTTCTTTCTAATAAAAAAACCCCAAAACTTGAGCTCTGTTTTTACAAAGTTCTTAGAAAGATTGAAGTTTTTCTGTTCATGCACGTAAAGATAACCATGTGCATGAAAAATGAATATGTTACTAGCAAAGGAGTCCACGAGCACTGAAATATTCTTGGCATCTGAGCCATGGGGAAAACCCAGTGCATCTAAGAGGAGTTTGCAGCTATCAGCTTTGTAAAATACGGTCTTGTTGTTATCCTTCTGGGTCTCTGGAGACCCCCTGAAATGCTTTATTGAGGCTACAGAAAGGTGAAATGGAATCATGTTTTACAGCACGAACTCCAGTGGCAACTGTAATGCTAGTTCATGATGTACCCGGGTATATTTAGCCTTTTGAGTGTGTGTGCTAATGCTAAGCCCCAAATGCTACTTAAAACTCACACATTAAAAAACTGATAATGAACTGTTTTCAGCTGTGTATGTTGGACTTACTGCAGGATAGAGTGAAAAAACAGTTTAGGTGCTTTAAGGTTAAATAAGTCAATTAGTAAAAGGATTGTTATCCTACAATCACCTGGTGGTGACAGGAGATGAAATGGTCCAGATAAAATATGTCCTAAGGCAAAACACTGTCATCCCTTTCTCACAAAATGAGAAAGTTCTGTGATCTTAGAAAGTTTGATTACATTATTAATGTGTAAAATATTACATGCCTTGGCACTTCAATTTTTCTCCGTCTTTACAATAGCTCATTATTCCTCATCAGATGCAGGCTTATAGGTCTTCTCATAATTTATGTCTCCTGCCATTTGTTTCAAGTATCCAACAATGAGAATAATTATGCTTGCCTTTCTTTGCCTATTCTTTGTTTTCAGGAAACAATGCATCATAGAGGCTGTTTCAGAGATGCAAACTCTTGCAGGCAGCCAACCAAAAGAGGCAGAAGTCTGAGAACAAAGCATAAAAAACTTCAGGTGATTCTTCCCTCATTTGTAATTGCAGAGCCCACTGAAGTAAGCTAGATTGATTCGCTGCTTATAAAGGCAAGATCGAACCATTTTACTTCAATTTTTCTTTCCTTCTTAATGTTTTTATACTATTTCTTATGCTGGGCATCAGAATTATATTACTTGGAGCTGGTTGCATGACTTCTGGTTGTTAATGCCTGGAACCTCAAATTAAAGAAGCTTATAACTTTGCTAAACTTAGAGGCTGAAGTTTTTTGGGCTGCAGATCTGCCAGAGATTTGTCCTATTTTCTGCAAGTTTGTTCCTGGCCTTTATGAGAAATGCACTAGAGAAAAGCATATTGTTCTGGAGCTTTTAAAAAAAAATCAGTCTGTTTGGGGGTATTTCTGTGTGAGAAGCAGATCTGAAATGTCTAGGTACTAGAAAAAATGACTCAAAGGAAAGTTGCCTATCTATAAGGTATTCTATTCTCTTCTACTGTTTTCATAAAAACAAATCTGAGCATAGTAATAGTTATTATCCTATAAAAAAATCCATTTACATATGCTCAGTAGCAAACCATCTAGCAGCTAATTTCTTCCAAGGGCCCCTTTTACACCGAGCACATTCAATCTGTTTGTGGGTCTTCACCTTCAGCCTGGAGAGCACTGTTTGGTCCTAGTGTGGAGCTTGGTAAGATTTCTTTGGACTTAATACTCTTGCGCACTGCAGTGCTGGATATGGGGACAGAGATTACGGAAGTGATAACAGACCTCCCAGGAGAGTGCAGGAGGGGAAGGCAGCTTCCACAATGAAGTGGAGCAGGACTTGGCGTGACATGCTCAGGGTTGTGGACAGAAGAGCTGTGAGAGCACAAAGAGAAGTGGCCCTGCACATTGGCATGGAAGGGAAAAAAAGGTAAGTATGTCAGAATGGCAGGAACAGGCTATCTGCACAGAGCAGAAGAGCTCATAGTAACCTTAAAACACTTCTCACCAAATGTGAATATGAGTGCATGAATCCAGCATGCATCAGATGAAGTGATTTGTTAACTAATTATGATTTCCCATAAAGGAACCTGGTCTGTATTTTTTTGAGAGCAGCTAGACCTTCTGGATTCTTACAGGCATGTCATTGCTTTTTCTTTCATAGTATCTCTCTGCTGGATGACTTTATTGACTGCATTTTAATACCTTTTGAAGAATCACACAAAAACCACTTCATGGTATTCTGGTCTCCTTGGCAAAGGTTCAGCTGCTATTGCTTTTGAATATGAATTTCAGGATATAGTACTGATAATCCTATTAGTCTGTCTAGGAAACAAAACAAAACAAAAAAAGAAATAGAAGTTGACCCTGTTGGAGTTAATCTCCCTTATTAGACTTGTATAAGAATACATTTTTCAAAGAGAAAAAGCATTCAAGAATGGCTGTTTCATCTTTCTAGGTGTCATATATGCTGAAGTGCCATATTTTGACCATATAAAAGGACTGAGTAAGTTTTTGGTTACCTTATATTAGCAATACCCTTATCTGTCTCCTGTACTCTATTAACACCTGGGTGACTGTTATCCATTTATAACAAAAGAGAGCTATAACATGCAGTTTGGGTTCAGTCCAACATGTATAAGCAGACTCCTGCTTTAAATAGTTCACAAGAACTATTTGGATTTGAAGGGAAGTTGG
>NW_010335694.1:8395-36967 GCF_000700745.2 Antrostomus carolinensis
TGCTGCTGCTACATGTAGTACCTAAGAAGATGGTGTTTACTGTGCTGGTTCTCTCCTGGGAGCTGGGGAAGAGGACACAGAGCTCTTTGAGGTTTGACAGAAGATAATCAGAGATGTCACTCCCCACTCCATTCCTGCCAAATACAATTAGAACTTTTGCTGGGGAGAAAATCATTTATAGTTTGCACTTAAATCTTAGAAGGAAATTTAAGACACATGTGAAATACTTCATTTTCAGCAGCTGATGCTGTAAATAGAATGTAGTTACTAGTGATAGAGTAGAATTTGTTTTTCTTGCAGTGAATACAAGGTATAGTGTTTATTGACTTAAAAAGAAAAGCTGAACAAACAGAGTAAAGAAGAAAGGATGCATGGCTGCTTTGAAGGGAAGAATGTTTTTATTTTGTACTTTGAAGAAATTGTTCAAGTAGTTCAGCTGTGTAAAAATGTGACCCCTCTAATGCCGTCAAGGGCAGTGAGATCAGGGATAATCTGCTGAGGAAATGCAGCTCACGCAGGGCAAAAGGAGAGTTTTAAACTTACAACACCATTTTTTTCCAAGACTGAAGCACGTGCAGAAGGAGAGACTTGTACTGTTCTTTGCTTCCTGAAGAATTCAATTTCCTGTTTTGAGGAATGTTCTCTCTGCTCTTTGCTGTAGATGCATGTGGATGTGAAGGACAATATGACATATCTTCTCCCTCCGTACTCCCTTTTCTTCCCAGTTAAAAGCTCCATATAATAGTAAAGTGGCTTTAGGAAAACTATATAAAAGTTACATTTAATCTTGCATTGTTCTTCTTCCAAAAGGGTTGCAGGATAACTGCCAGAAAAAGTGTAGACCAAATTGATATGTTGCAGCATAATTACATGGTGATACAGATATCAGTGCTCTTATCATTGCTGAGATAATAGGTGATGTGCACATGCCAGCCTTATCATGATTCTGGGGGTGTGCAAGTTTTTATTCACATTAGTGTGATACTGTAATGCCCTTGTACGCTGCTGCATACACCCTCAGACTCCTAGTTTCTGCTGTAAAATTTAAGCAATGCTTCCCCTACATAATGGAAAGGAGGAGGAAGAAGGATGGATGGAGACAATTTCTTCCATACCTGTGCCTTGCAGATCAGTGTTGCCAGGTCTGTGTGGTTCTGTGACTACTGAAGGGGAGTGTCTGAAAGGGTTCTGTTGCATAGGTAGTCCTAGGGTCCTTGCATCAACTTGCTATAAACGAAATCTCATAGAGCAGGTCTTTCTAAATAGAGCAACAGAGAGATACCCCCTCCAACACACTTCTTCTCCTAAAATGTCATTGACTTCTTGTCCTTGGAATATTATAATATCTCTTTTTGGTATACCTGTTGTGAAAGACTTCAGTGAAATTGCTCAGTAGTCCTTTGCAGTTTGAAATATAAGGTCCTATTTAAACCAGTATGCCTCAGAAGGTCCTAACCCCCAAGTGGTTTTCTGTGTGATGTGGTGGTACACTCTGGTCAAGCCTAGGTTTGTGCTTGCAGACTTGATGTCTGGATGGACAGTGAATCTGGTCTTCAGGACTTTTCCTAGAACAGTGTGGGCATACATACTAAGTGTTATAGAGCATTATATGACTTTTTGTTTAAGCTCCTCAAGTAATAAGGTGTAACACCAGTTAGTCACATGAGGAGCCTGGTGAAAATGTATTTACTACAGTTGGTGAAGCACCAGTACATTACACTAAGGGCATCATAGAAAAGCTCAAAGGCAGTATTTGGGTGATGTGGTAATTAACTCATGGAGCACTCACTGAATCATGAGGATAAAAGGTAATCTTGAATAGCTGTCCATTTAGTGATTGCTGCTTACCTTGTGAGCTCAATGAGAAAGAGGTCCTGCAGAAAAAAATGAAGATGATAATGATGCTGAATAATAATTAGTAAAAAGGGAGAGAGCCTGAGAGAAAGCTATACTGACACCATTAATTCTGAGTTTAACTTAGTGCTTGGCTGCTTGTTTTTAATCTTCTTTTGAAGTGGTTCTGATATATACGTGCCCATGTTTATCTGTGTACACACACCCTCTTTGCAAACCCCTGTAGTCCAAAGAATAGTTCTCAAGCTTTTTTGGGGGAGGCGTGGAGGAGGCTCCTTTTGTACTTAGGAACATACAATGATTCTGTCAGTTTTTTCTCTCTGGGGAGGTCTGAGTCAGTGAAAACACTGGCATTATAGTGGAATGTCTCTTCTGTATAGTTTTGGCTCCTCTAAGTTTTGCCGTACTGGAATTCAGTAATGACTAAAGAGCAACCACTTCTGAGTGACTGCTGAACATTGTCCAGGGGCCCTGTACATCAACTTAAACAAAAAATAAATAATGCTTTATTTATTTAAAACTGCAGCAAAACCAGATCTAGGTATGTTGCTATTAGAACTATTGAGATTCCTATGATGCACTTACCTATTATTTTGATTCATCTACAGGGATTATTTCTCTAAAACATGTACAAGGACATAACTAATGTTACTTTAATTCTTTCAAGTTCATTTGATGAGTGTTTTTGTCTTATGTTTTCTTCAGTCTCACAGAGAGTTTATCATTGCCTTCTCTTTTTTAGCTCTGACACCTCTTTCTCCATGTGTTTCTTGTAAGCTTAAAATGGTTTCCTCCCATATGAGCTGGCATCAACATTTTTTTTTTTTGTAAAGACGATAACCTTGCTTTCTAAAGCATCTTTCTATTACACAGACAACAGACTAGAGGAATCTTTACATTTTGTTCTCATCCTTGCCTTGTAACTTATTTTGGCTCTAGTCACTCAGCACTTCCATTCTCTTGGTTTCGAAGTCTTCCCTAGAGCTGTTTGTGCTACAGCTGAAGTCTGTAAGGTCAAAATATCAATTTTCTTGAGTGGGCAGTGATGGTATACCTATTGTAGCAGAGAAAAATGGTGGTGCTATAGTTCTCTGCACCTCAGACTTTGTTCCTTCACCCTGCTGTATGACTTTGCCCCTTCTGGGAAGACAAACCTCAGATACAATTTAGTGGAATTCACCATGTTAGGAACACACTGAGTTCGAAAGAGATTCTTCAGGAAAGAAACGTAACCTTAATGATAATCCTCAAGCATTAAGGGATGAACCACTTTGAAGCACTTTGCCCTTCAATGTTCTTGCTTTGTTTTGTTCTACTACCAGACATCCATCAGGAATCAAATCTGCAGTGCTGTATTTGACACAGCGGTTTGTTTCCTTCTTCTTCATTATCATGGTACTGCGGTTTCAGTTCACCTTTCTTCCAACCTGACTGACTATCTCTGCTCAACTTTTTAGCAGTTTTGAGGTGCTTCTCTTAGCAGTGTGCCCAGGATATTGTTTTTGGTCTCTAGGTTATCTTTATATTTACCCTATCAGCAGTACTTTTGCTCCTAGCCTGTGATATTGGTATGCTTGTAGCACCTAGGTATGTTCCTTCTTATCTAATCACATAGTCATCAATAATTCTGTTTCTACCTCCCTTATCTCCCTCTTGGAGAGATACAACTGTTTTAAAGATAAAAAAATCCCCAGAAATTATTTTCTTCCCCTCCAATTCTCACTATTCATCTTTCTTTTCTCAATAGCAACATTTGTGTCATCTTTGTTGTTATTGCAAAAAAAAAAAAAAAAAAAATTTAAAAACCAACAGTGATCTGCTCTTGACCCTTCTGTCCCACACCATGAAGACAGGCATGTATATTTTTAAGCACAGTTCACCACAATTCTTAATTTTGGATCAGTGAATAAGCCCTTCCATGTATCTCTTGTTTTGTGCCTCAACATCAGTCATGTTATCTATGCCTATTTGTTCATTTCCCTACCTACCCTCTGCAGTCTCTTAAAGCTCATGCAAATCAGACTGATTTTTCACTTTTTTCTGTTCCTCATGATCCCCATCTTTTCTGAAGACTACCTATTGTTAGTCTAATATTCTTACCTTACCCTCATTATGGCTGTTCTGTTTATTCTTCTTGGCTCCCTCACTGCCTGCCCACTGAAATTTTTCATTTTAGCACACTTTTCTCATTCTTTGCTTTTTCTACATCATGCTTTTCTCATCTTGTCCTTTAAATTGTTTTTCATTAGTTCCTTTCACATCTTGTTTGTTTCCGTAGTTTAAATCTCTTCTTAAAAGGAGTTTCTGTGTCTGGCTACTTAATCCCAAGCCTACTCTCTCTCATGGATCAGCATTACTTGTTTTATTTACTAGGCTATACTACCCTGGAAGGTATTGAGCTTACCTAATATTTTTATGTTTTTGTTGTTGTTTATTTCTTTATGTAATCCTCCTCCAAGAGTCATATTGGAAACCATTACAAGGGGTATGGCCCTTTTATTTCCAATTAATAATTATTTTGTTTCTGCTCAGAACCAGGGTGATTTTAGGATTATATTTCCCAGAAAGACAAAAATATAAGAAGACTTATTTTGAAAGAGATCCAAGATATAAGAACTCACAAGCATCTTCTTTAGTGCCTGAAAAAATACTGCATTGGGCAATCCAGCCATGGAAAGGACAGGAAAACTTTGGAGAAGGTTCAAGGCTGAACTCAGTGTAACACTTTGGGCTGCAGATAGTTTCTTGGCCTTTTTTTATCCTGTGCATTTTCATCCCGTGTGCCAAATGTAGTTGGTCACAGATTTCAGAAGTGCTGAATCAACCACAGGGAGAAAGAAAAAGACTGCAAAACTGTGCTTCATGGGTGCCTGGAAGCCTGGAGGCAGAACTCAGCTGTGAAAGTAAAAGTAAAGTACTTCTGGCTTGGGGATTCACCACATCTTTTAGGGTCCTGATTTTGTCTCGAGTTTTTCTGTATCTGATGGAGCACTCAGCTCCTGCAGACAGATATTTTTGGTGCAAGTCTCCCCTTTCACAAAAACCCCTCCATTTTTCTATCCTAATGTCTCTGGAGGAAAGAACATTTGGTGTGACTATGTCTGAAAGGTTCATAAACCAGAATATGGTTGTTGTGTGGAGTCTTTTATTTTATTTTTTGTTTAAATCATTTTATGATCCATTTTCTTGATTTGAGGGACAGATGATTTGTCATTAGTCATCATCATCAGAGTTTGGCAGTACTGGATGCAAGTACCTTTCTGCCAGAGGTGGGGAGACGTGTAAGGATCACTTCCTTTGGTAGGCCTTTGTAATAGGAGGGACAGCAGGGGAGAGGAGTGTTTCCATGGGAAAATCACTGAAGAAGCTGGATTTATATGATACAGTTATGGGGGGAATGACCCTGTCATGTACAAACTGGGAGGAAATTGGGAGAGAATTATGAGAAACTGTTTCATGTGGATGCATGCCTCAGAGAATATAGATCTCTTAAAATACTCTTAGCAGTAGCTAAGTCTGGCGTGGGCTTTCCCGTCTAGTTCAGAGGTGTCCACCATCACCCCAAGCCCTTTTAATGCCTTTTCAGTTGCTTCTCAGTCTGTCCTGATGCATGGAATAATTTCCTATCAGCTACAAAACATTTGTGCTTCTCCTTGTTGAATGCCATGGGGTTTCTGTTGGCCCAATCCTCCTATTCTACAAGGTTTCCATGGATTCAAGCTCTACCATTCAACATGTCAACTACTCCCCTTTTCCCGGTGGTCAGGTCACCTTCCCTGATTGTCATGAGTTTGCATAGATGGTAGACAAAGGCCTTACTATCATATCAGCCAGCACTTTTCAGCACTCTCTGGTAAATTCTGCAGATCTGAGTTAGCTTTTCTGTGTAATCTGCAACCAATTGTTGCCCACTGTTGGCTATCCTCCTTCCCAAACTCGATGGCAAGCACTAAGGAAATGGACAAGGCTTTAACTTTGAAGGTTAAGGGAAAAAAAATTAAAAAACCTGAATAGATCTCCACTTTTTGCATTTTCCATCTCTGTGCCTGTGCTGAAGTACACACTGTCTATGCATGTGCCGTTAGGATATTTTCAGAGAGTTGTTAGTGAACACTGCCGATGCTGATTTAAAAAATAATAGCTTTGCATTGCGGCAGGTTGGCCCTGTTTGTAGTACACAAAACTGTCTTAGCTGAGGTGCAGTGTGTTCTGTCTGAAAATGTCTGTTGAAAATGTCTCAGGCAACCTTTGTTTTGATGAAACAATCATGCTCTACAACTGCACCTAATGCAAAAGTATGTGCATCAGTGTTAAATGCTTTCCTTGAGGTTTTATAAGGTTTCAGAGCACAGTAATGCTGGTATAAAGATGATGGTTCAGCTGGTACATGGTAATTTGTTAAGTTACAATGCATTGTAGTCCTCAGAGTGCTTTGGAGGGAACTGCGCAAAAGTAAGTCTGAAGAGAGACCAACTAGTCTTCATATTCAGGACATTTGTTATGCTCACAGTATTTGTGTTCCCACCAGGGAAAGGGCAACAGAATTGTGTGAGACTGACATCCACCCTTGTTTTACTTCTACTGAGAGGTAATGATCCAAATAAGAGCTGACTGGGCCAGTCTTCTATCATTTGAAACAAGAAATAATAAAATTATCTGCGAGATCAGAGGAATTTGATGAAGGTGGACCAGAGCTGCAGGACGAAGGCATGCTCTGCACGATGGGAACCTTAAACACTTGTGTAACTTGGTAAAGAGTTCAGATTAAAAGATGAAACAAGCCTTTTTATTTTCAAAACTCTTAAAAGAACAAGAAGTTTCCTTACAAGAATGAAATGCAGTGAATTCATAACAAATAAGTCAAACCACAAGTGCTTTGTGTAATAGCGACCTGCTGCAGGCAACAAAGATGAAGGGCTCATTTCCTCATAGCATAGGAACTGAGGACCACATGGGGAAGCTGCACTGGACCAAGTGCTTTCTGAGCTCAGAGCCTGGCAAACATCCATGCAATGCCTGGTGTGAGCTGGAGTGGTTTTGGGGAAGCTTTAGTTACCTGCCACGAGGTCCCTGGGCCCTTTGTAGCTGTATAAAGGAAAAAGAAGCTGTATCTACAAGCCATGCTACTCCCTTTTGTGTCCCACGTGCCAGCGTCATCTCAATGGACCCTCCTTTAGCAGGAATCTGGACACATGCTAACAAAAGGCCATTGTGGTAGCTTTTCCTGGTGGAAAATAAGCCTTGTGTAAAGCCCTGTGTTGCCTTGTGGTATTTCTGCCCTTCCACAACTTCAAAAGGTAAGGTTTGTAGCCATGCTAAAAATACAGCTGGGAATATAGCTAATTGTTCCAGGACACAAGTTTAACAAGAATTAAGCTCACAAGGAGTACTTTCAGTCACAGAACTATATCAACAGTTGGGTGTGCTATGGATTTCTTTTTTTTCTTGGGAATATCTGAAGCTTAATAGTTGACATAAATGCTGGACCTTGAGTCACAACTCTTCTCTTTTTGTCTAACACTAGTGTGTGAAGATTGCAAAACACTTCCATCTCTTTAATAATTAAAACTTCCCCAACTAAATAAATGTTCAGCAAGTCCTACGTGAGGAAATTAGGATGCTCGGGTATTTGCTCCAAGGCAATATTTTGATGATTTGCAGTATGAAACTATCTCATCTGCAGGTGAGAAATGCAGCATACTCTCATTATTCATTGTCATCGATGCACATGAAAAAATTGCACTTAACTGTCTGGTAGTTTTCATACCGATAAGCAAAAGGTAATAAAGAATAATGGTCCAAAAAGTGAAAATACTGATTACTGTGAAAATACTTTGTGCTGTTCATGAACTGTTTATAAACTAGATTCTGCAAATCTCTTCAGTCAATCATATAGATGAACAATTTTCAATTTACAAGTGCAAACTGTTTAGTTTGACTATTTGTCCCATCTGATATATGGCTAGTTGCCTGACTACATAGTTGTTCCTGGACTGAAGGACAGATTTTTAGGCAGTAGAATACTGAATAGTAAATATTTGTGCTGCTGCATTGAAAAACTCAATTATGTTCAGTCATTTTGCAGAAAATAGATATTTTTCAAGCATTCACATGAATCAAAAAGCTATTCACTGGAATGTTTATTAACTTCAAAGCAGGGGTACACGGACAGAAAAGAGCATAAGAGTGCTTCAGATTTCAAGGAGACATTCTTAAATGTCACTTGGCTGTGCCAGCCTTACGCAAGTGTCAATGCTGTCTCTCTGCTTACTATTTAATATTCTGGTGATATATGCACTGAACATTTGGGAAGGCAAAGTGTCCTAAGTTTCTGTTTTTCTTGAAATATTTATGTCAGCTAGCAGTTGTAATCTAGGGAACTGCTTGGAACTGTAGGCAACTTGGGAAGGGAATCAAGGCATTAAAAATGACTGCCACCCTTCATAGGAGACAGGACTTTTTTCTTATTCTCTCTTCACAAAAAACTGACTGGTGAATGATCTTGGGATCAGGGAGAGTTTGAGTAAATTGCTACCTGTTGATTGTTGAGGGACTCCAAAAGAAGGCTAGGAGAAGTATGTGCTGATTTTTGGTTTGCTTACATGGAATTTTCCAAGTTGCACCAGACCACCATGGAGAGAAGAACAAAAAGTAACTTGAAGCTGCCCACTGGCCAAACTGGGTAGTTTGGACTGTGAATGTCATACTTGGAGCATGGTGTAGTTGTTTGATTAGTAAGTTGCTTGCAGATTTATCACCCATCTCATGATTCTTTGGCAAAGAAGGAAATACTGGAATTGCAAAGGAATAGCCCATGCAGGAGAGTGGTTCACTACTGGAAGAGGTGCCTAGAGAGGGCTGTGGTGTCTCCATCCTCAGAGATTTTTCAAAACTCGTTTGGATGGGGCCTAGAGCAATTTGATATCTCTGTGAAGCTGGCCATGCCCTGAGGAGGAGGATAGACCAGAAGTCCCATCTAATCTGAATCTTTCTTTTATTCTAAGTGATGAAAGAGGTGTCCCTAGGGAAAAAACAGAGAGCAAAAATCATGAGATTAATATCTGTTTCCTATATGTACTGAAGGGCAGAATTCCAAAGAGCATAATAACTGGTGTCTCATCTCTGCGCTGGGAGCCTTGCGCAGTTTATTCAGCCTTGATTTTTCTCTCATGGACTTTATCTCATCTCTATAGTCATGGGAACTGTAATTTTATACTACATTTTTTCTCCTCTTATCAGAGAAACATTGCTTTGTATTATATGTGTCTTGTCTAAAACCACTTCTGGCATATTTTTTAAACAACATAAGTATCAGGCTAGGAAGAGAATTATTGTGTAATTAGGTATAACAGAATGAAATTAAGAGGAAGGTTTACGGCAGATAACAGGGAAGTCTTTCATTGCAAGACTTCAAGGGATACAGTGGAATTGTTTTAAGTCATTTAAAACTACTCTGAGCAATTTCTTGAGAGTGCCACTGTAACAGAAATATCCTAGATCCCTTGTCTGCAAACAGTCATAAATTGTAGAACTAGGGCAGCTGAAAACTACTGATAACTGGGCTCGAACTTGTGTGGGGTAACTGTGATCTATGAGAGAGTCCCCCAGTCTGACAGTTTCTCCATGCTTGTGCTAAGTATGCTGGTGAAATTTCAAGGGGTTACCAGTTGTATATGATGCATAGTTTACAAGTATTTTTATTGCTGAGTGAATTGGATCTGAGAACAAAGTGAAAGATAACTGTTGTAGTCAGTGAAATGACTAATAATGAAGGTACCGAAGGACTCTGCGTTTTAAAGCATTCTCAGTGAAAAATAGTGTAGGAAACATAGCCTTCTTGCATGGTGATGTATCAAGTCACCCACTGTGGTGGTTTGGGTGGATTCACCCCATTGCTTGCAGCTTGCAGCCAAACACGGCCTGCTCTATCACCCTCCCCTCCCCCCCTCACCCAGGGAGAAGGGGAGAGAATTTGGAAAGAAGGGCAAGGACTCACGGGTTGAGATAAAAACTATTTACTAATTAAAAGAAAATGATAATGATAACAACAGTGATAACAGACTATACAAATGAGTGATACACAGTGCTCAGCACCCACTGACCAATTCCCAGCCTGTGCCAGCTAACGATCCCGCAGCCGAGATGGTCCCAAACCGAAACCGCGGAAGAGTGAGCCCGAGCGATCCCCGAGAGAAGTGCCCCGTCTTCCGGTCAACCCTGGTTAATATACTGGCATGACGTGATATGATATGGAATATTTCATTGGCACAACCAGATGCCAGTTTTGGGTTTTGCTCCTCACTGCGCTTACCCCTCCCAATTCTAATGCAGCTGCGAAACAGACAAACAGCGTGGCCTTGAGCTGCAGCAACACAAGTACTGTTATCAAAGTTCTTCTCATGATAGGTCTGAACTGAAACACTGAAAGTAAAATACAGCTCTTCTAATTACTAAAAAGAAAATTAACTCTATCCTAGCAAAACCAGGACACCCACCTTAGTCTCTCGTTCAAGTCATGAAACTACTTAAAACAGTAGTCTTCCTTTGATGAAGATAATGTTACGTGTGTGAGGCAAGATTTAATTTATGTACTATCTGGAATATTTTCCAGTTAGCATTTTGTTGGAGGGAAGAGCTTTCATTTTTCTTTTGAGGCTAGTGAGTCCTCGGAGGACCTCGGAGGACCTCGGAGGTCCAGCAAACTGGAGATATTATTGGTACCAGGTCAAGTGAGGAACTTGACGTACTTGTTATTGCCTGCTCTTGGCAATTGGGTCAAGATGGTGAAGTGTCTGTGATACTGAAAGTTGGTATCCTGCTGTCAAACACCTTAAATCCAAGAGCTTTCAATACAGAATAGTTACTGTGATGTTGTGTATTGAGAAGATTATATTTCTGATCTTGACTTCAGTTACACATGAGCTTGCTCTGTAAATGGAAAGACCTCTTTCTCCCTGGGAATGTCGACTTTTCTGAGTTCTGGTCTTTCTGACCACTAATTATCCTTCTAATGGAACAACATTGTCTGAGACATGTAGATGAGATAACCTGTGCAGCTGATAAAGAGCTCAGACACTTACTTTATAATCTTGTCCTTGTGACTGGAATGTTTTGTCTTTCAGAAGTGAGTATTTTAAAGTACTGTGATTTTTTTGTGGTTATATTTTGTATACTATACGAAATAAAAATCCTGTTTATCTGTACAGCAATTTAATTCTGTTTACACATTTGAACAAACCAACAGAGTACCTTTTGTTAAGCTTATTTGAAATCTTCGATTTTGCAAAGATGGGACCATCGGCTTCTGTGTGGAGAAATGTTTGTATTTTGGCATTGATTCACCATAAAAAGAAGGAATAAGCATAATAAAAATACTATTTGAGTAGTAACCACACATCCTGTGTCACCTGTGTGCATTAAATTTTATCTAAGCCTATTTTATCGCCAAAAAATACAAGTAGAAAACTGATAAAAATATTTCATGGCTTTCTCTAAATAAACCACATTTAAAAGTCTTTAAATTGTTAAAAAGAAGTCTAATTGTTTATAACTTTTGCTTTCTGCGCACTTAACTTGTTCACATTTCAGGATGCGTTCTTGTCAGCCATTCTATTAGAAAAGGAACAGTCCAAGCCCTCTCACATAGGTCAATTCATGCCCGTTGCCACCAGATGTCAGTATGATATAGATAAAAAGATGCACCCGCTCAAGAAGAAATATTCCATCTCTGCAAAGCTTTTCTGCCAGAATTTATTAGTCATGGCAGTCTTGTAAGGCACATTAATCTCTTTACATCCAGGAGAATGGAGTCTGTAAGGAACAGCCCTTACTCTGGTGATGCTGGCAGTCACTCAGGATGCCAAATTGCCAAGGTCGAGTCCCTTATTTTGAACTCATGGCAGAGTCTGGGGTGTAGAGATGCTCAGTAATTAGGGCAAGTGGCAGGTAGGAGATTACATTTGTTTATAAGTATCTTGAGTTTCCTGGTTTTACTGTTTGGCCATTCCTGTGGCCAAAATGTGAGGGGAAAAAAATAAATCCTATATCTTCACTTCTCCAGCATGCTCTTGAAGCTTTTATCTCTAGAGTAGCTGTTATAGTTAATCGGAACCTTTTGTCCTTGCATTGCTCACATTTCTCAGTTTTTCCTGTGTTATTCCATCATCTCTTCCCCCTGCCTCATCTCTGAAATTTGCCTTAGAATAGTTTGAAAATGAAGATATAACTATGTGAAAGCCGTTGATTCTGTGCTAATTTGAACACTGGAAGAAAGAAATAAGAAGACGTCTTGTGGAATTGCTTCCTTGCTTGTTTGTTTGTTTTTCATCCTCCTTGTCTCATTCTTGGCAAATCAAGTCACTGAAGACTCCTGAATTCTGCCTGCATGGGTGACAGCAATGCAATGAAAGGAAGGTGCTACTAAAAACAACCAGGCCTGTTTTTTCTGCATGGGAAAAGATTCCTTTCCAGAGGTGACTGTGCCTGGGATTGGTAGGTGGGCATTTACTGTGAGAGATGAGACTTTTTTACTCCCCTTCCCATTTGTTTGTTTCTCATGCTATCCGAGAGTATCTGTCTGCTGTTCCCCAGACTCTTTTGCTTCTCCTACAGCTTCATGCTTTGGGGTCCTCCATCTTCTGTGACAGGATACAGCTCATGGGTGGAGGTGGAAATTGGTGACCTACTTCACACTAAGCTCCATTTTTCCCTGTTTTAGTAAGGTAGGGTTGGAAAGAACCAGGCAGCATCTCAAGGCCACCTTCTTAAACAATTGACTAACAGCAAATGATCCAAAACCTTTGAGGTTCCACAAAAAAAAGATCAAAAGAGATAACGGCCTAGCTTCTGATCCTAGGGAAGAGTTCAGAACATATCTTCCATCTGGAGCCTACCTAACCTTAAAGGAAACACTTCCAGCTACTCTTCTTTGTGGGGAAAAGTAAATTCCAGAGATGTGAACTGACTCCCTTCAGATCAGCCTTGATTTTACTGAGTCTGCATCTTCCATAATCCTAACTGGAGCTTGATCCCTCTCCCATAGCCAGACTGAGTAAGACAAGAACAGCACGTTATCACTTGTATTGTGCAAACTCTGACATTCATTTTTCAAAATTACCAAGGAGTGTTGCGCAGCAGACTTTTTTATGTGCCTCATTATACTTTTTTGGCTAGTGTATTGCAGGCTGCCATATGGCTCAATATGAAAATCTTTATGGGTATCTGCTGTCTCTCAAAATACATAAAGATATGTTAACACTGATTAAATCAATCTAAAACATATATGAAACATAGCCCTACAAATTAGATAACTAAATTATGTTGGCCAAGTCCTTAGCTTTTGCCCAAAAGCTAACTGTTCAAAGTTGATGCCTCATGAAGGCACCAATAACACTCTCCTGCTCTGCATGTGCTTATGCTGTGCAGGTATTCCTAGTGCTGGTGAGTTTCCTTGTTCTTTGAAGGTACAAGAACAAGAATGTAAGTGCACATTGTCATTTTGAGCACAGCTGGGAAAACTAGTTGCAACACAACAGCTTTTCTTGCTGATGCTCTGAATGGGTGAATTGTATTTTTTTTTTTAGTGTCCTTCTGACGTGAATGGCCAATTTGGATTCACTTAGCAGGGCTGAGTTTAAAAACTGATTTAGGAACTAGGAAACAGAAGGCAGATTTGCTTTCATGTCTATATCTGGAAAGTTGTTGTTCAGAATATTAAGAAAACACAAAGTATTGCCACAGGTAAAATGTCTCTATTCAAGGAATTTGAAAAGATAAGACAAATAATAAAGCAAACACTTAGGGAAACACTTTTCCTCCTCTTCTCTAGGGTAAACTTCAGTCCAGCACCTCTCCTCCCTTCTTCTTAGTCTCCACTTCCCTTGTCCCTGCGTGTTACAGGAAATCTACTCTCATTCCTTTGGGCAGATGACAGGCAGCACAGGAGGTTGGATCAGAGAGTAATGGTTTCTTTATGCTAATATTTGCTTCTTGCTCTTTTCCTCTACTGCTCCTTGCTTCTCCCTGCTCTGACATGACTTATCTGTGAGCTGCCATACCTTGGGACTATCCCTGACACACTGTATATTGCCCATGGGCTGCAGTCCCTCAAGGTTGTCCCTACCCCTGTGTGGGTCACCAGTAACTGCAGACCCTCTCGAGTGTCCTCACTGTAGTGTCAGTTGCCCACAGCCACAGTCTCTTTGAGGTGTCCCTACCCCAGCATGGCTCACCCATAGCCACAGTCTTCAGGGTGTTCCTGCTTCAGGGTCGCCAGTGGGCTGCAGTCCCTCAGAGGGAAACTTCTCCTGACAGGGAGTATGTCTCCAGCTGTGTCCTCACCAACATCTTCCACGTGCCCTCTCCCCTTCCATTCCTCCAAATGTATCTCTACTTTCTCTTCGCAGGTCTTTGGTGTGTCCTCCTGCAGCTCCTGCCATCAGTGTTTGCCACGCTTTCTGAAATGTGTCTGAGCAGAGGTGACATGTGCTCCTCTAATAGCTTCAAATTTTTAGGTGTAGGTTGTTCTTATCTGTATCAGACCTGTCTGGATGTGGCTGTGGGCAGCTCATGGCCATCTCTCATACAGGTCACCCCTACAGTCCTCCTCTTCCCAAACCCTGCCAGCTATGTCCAGCAAAAGTATTCCCAGTGGGGCATGAAGAAAGTCCTGTGGGTGCGTATAGGTGTCTATACAACTCAGAAAAATTTAAACAACTCTGTTATCTAGAAAGAAATAGCCAATGCAGCACTTAGAAAGAAAAAAGAAAAAAGTTTTTTTCTAAAAGATTTCTCCAGCTTGTGCATTTTCTTTCAGATTACTTATTTATTTTAAGGAACTAAAATATTTGCTGGCAGAGGCATAAGACCTTTTATAGGCTAAAATAACAACAATCTATCTCCTGCTGTAACGCTCTGTCAGCTACTAAAACAATGACAATAAAACATCAATGGTTAACACTGTACAGTTTATTCTGAAAAAAAAGCTATGGGGGTGCTTGTTGTTATTCTACAGTTATGCAGAAAACAGAACTCAGTCTAAAACTGGGCATTTGGCATCTGCATGATGTAGAAAAACATGGCATCTCAAACCAGCAGTGTTAGAACAAGACACATAAGGAAGCACAGGGGTTGAATCACAAAATTCCTGACTTTAGCACTGATTTTCTGTTTTACCTTGAGAATTTGCTTTCAACCTCTGATGGAGGCAGGGCTGCTGCTATTTTTCCCATAGGTAAAATGAGAATAGCATCAGTTTTTGATCAGTTATTTGAGGGTCCCTGATGGAAAGCACTAAGCAAGTACTGATTATAGCAATTGTGATTTAAATGTTATCTGGAGCAGAATTCATTTCATAGTTTTCCCACAGGAACGGGAACGGGAGTCAGCGTTGTGAGAGAACTTGCACATGATATAAAGTAACTTGGTTTTCTAGTTCAATTGATTTAGGTTGCTTACAGATAAATCCTTGTTTGGAAAGAAATGATACAGCATTCGTTTGGTAGTTTGTTTGGGTTTTTTTCTATTAAAGTTACTTAGTAGTAAATTTTGATCTTTGATCTTTGATCCCGCAGCGCCAGTTCTGCTTACCTAAAGTGGCCCACTGAGTACTCGCATACCACGGCGAGGCTCCATGCCAGCGAGCCGGCCCCCTTACCCCCTTTAAAGGACAGAAAGCACTAGTAAAATATTACATCTGTTTGGAACACATTTTAAACAGAGGATTATTTGTTGTTTGAGAGAGAAGTATGCATACATTTTTCTGAAACAAGACTATTTAAACATAAGATAGAACTTTCCCAACAATGGATGGACAAGTGGTTAAAAAAGGACTCAGAATTAAAAATCAACAATGTTGCTTACTCAGAAGAATGAGCTGTAACATGTGCTACAGAATTTTTTTTATGTTCAGAAAACACACTGATGGTAAGGTGGGGAGTGATGTACAATAAGCAGTGTGACTGCAGGAGCAAGATCACTCATTAAGATTGGGGTTAATTTGCTGTGATCGTCTCATACAGTGTAAATTACATAGATGTGAACTGAAGGATGGTCATAGAGTTGGAAGGGACTTCCAGAGGTCATTCTTTTGAAGAGAATCAAGTAAATCTATATGATTTCTTACAGATATTTCTCTAACATTACTAGACCTCTAGTGATGGAGAGACAGCCTCAGCAGGAGATCTACGTCACTGCTTCACTAGGCTTTCCAGTAAAATGATTTTCCTGCAGTCTAATCCAGCTCTTTCTTGCTGGAAATTAAACCTTGTCTCCTATCTACTATTTCCATGAAGAACAGATTATTGCCTTCCTCTTTGTGGCAGCTTTGTATTTATTTGAAGATGGCTACCTTGTATATTTTCACTCCTTATTTTCATCTGAATATATCAGTTATTTCAGTGTTTCCTTCCCTTTAGACTCTTTTCTTCTAGTCCACGCTTTCCTGGAGTGCACTGCCCCAGCCCAGCTGTGGTCGTGCCAGTGCTGAGCAGACTAGAAGGATCAATTTATGTCTCAAAAACCTTATTTCTCTTTCTGTATCTCAGTATGACACTTGCCATTTTCACAACAATGTGACGCTGCTGACTCATGCTCATTTTGTCGTTGACTGTAACACCTACATCCTTCTTTGCAGAGCTGTTACCTTACCTGTTTCTCCTCATCCTGTATTTGCACAGTCTGTTGAATGTAGGATATTGCAATTGCATCTGTTGGACTGTATTTTTTTTCCATAGTTTGCTAGTTCACACATATAATTTTGCATTATATTCCTATGTACCTCTAGTTTCTTCTAGCCTTATTCCATGGTTGTAGTTATTAATGAAAACATTGATCAGAACTGGATCTAGGGTATATGTATGTAAACAGTTCCTTCTAGACTGGGTTTTACAACTTGCTTGTGGAAATGGTATGTCAGACCATATAAAAATCTTATCAAAGTCACAATGGGGGACATCTTCGGCCTCTCCTATATTCACAAGACCCCTGATCCTTTTATAGATAGAAATTAAAATGATTTGAAATGGAAGTCTTTTGGAAGCTTGTGAGTATGTTCATTTGCTCCAGAATATTTATAGGGGTGGTAGTTAAAAAGACGAGTCTGCAGTTCCCTGTTTTTCCTCTTTTTTTTCTTTTTAATGATGTGCAACTCTTTTGCACTATGGCAGTCTTCTACTGCCACCTCATTTGTCCTCCTCCTGTCCTCAGAGATGACTTTTAGTGCTTTTGAGCTTGCTTGTGACAGTTCTGTAGAAATCTTAGGATGAAGTCCATCAGGCCAAGCCAATTTGTGTCTTCTTTCCTCCTTAAGGGAAGGATCCTTGGTTCTCTCTTTTCTTATGTCCTTTTGTTACTAATAGTAACAGGTTAGTTTACAGGGTACAGTTTTCTAGGGAAGACTTGATACAAAAAGCGTATTAACCACCCTGGTCTTCTCAGCATCATCTGTCAGTCACTTTCCCTGCCTGCTAAATAGCAGAGTAACACTTTCCTTGTTTATAGTGAACAAAGCTTTTCTCAGTCTCTCTCTTACTATTAATGTATTTATGGAATGATTCTTGTCACCCTCTATGTCTCCTGCTCATCGCTTTCTCCTTTATCTTTATGTGCTTATGTTATTCTTTTATACTTGTCCTTGGTAATCTGATTTTGTTTCCATCTATTGTGTTCCTCCATCTTATGTCTGACATCAATGAGCAGCTCAGGATGTATCCTAATTGGTCTATTATGCATGGTAGCAAAATGAATGATAAACAGTTTCAGCTTTTGATATTTTTTGCCTAAATTACTGCCATGCAATAAGTATCAGTTACTGAGACCCTTTATCATTCATGATATAGAGAGATTTGACAAGGTGAAAGTTCAGAAACAAATACCTATTAAAAAGTTCCTTTGTATCTTTAGAAGTAGAGCAACCTGTGATTTAGTCTACTCTTCTGCAGAGATAGACCCCTTCTTGTGCTCTGCGTCCGAAGAGGGACAAAATGTGCCACTGATACCACACATCTTACTACCCAGTGGTTCACGATTAAGACAGTGCAAATGACTAATAACAACACTAATACAATCCAAGAGATGACTTCAGTCTACAGTTCAGTTTTAGATCCATATTTGAACTGCCAAGGTTCAGCGTGGTAAGATAATCTGCAATGGTTTTGCACTAATGACAATCATCTGCAACTTCCACTCTGGTGAGCATAGTTGCTTATATTAAATGCTGTACTTCAGCATCTCATTGCATGTGAAAATGAAAGACATTAATGCATTTGTACTGAACATACTTGTGCATCAGTAAAGTGAAGGTACAAGACAACTCTAAACCCAGTTACCTGAAGTGAATCCCAAAGAGCTAGTCCTATCTTGTTTGAGAAATGTCACCTAACATTGGAACATGTGTTATCAGGAAACATACTGTTTGATCACATCAAGAGCCTTCAAGGATCCAATGCTCAGATAACCTGGAGATACTCAGCCAGAAGACATGTGAAGGGAAATGCAAGGCAAGTTAAGAGAATTCATTTGTAGAGTTTTAAATTAATGCAACTCATCAAAATAATCTAAGAAAAAATATTTTAAAATGGAAATAGAAAGAATGTGACCTTAGATGACTAATTTCATTAGTCTGACTAATGTTCTTTGAGGATTTTGAAGATTTAAAGCTCCATATGAGGCTAAGTATTCTTTTAGACTGCTGCAGGGTTGGATAAATGATCTCACATTTCTCACCTGCCTACATGCTATGTTTCTACCCCCTCTGCTCACAATCTGGGTTTTGCTACTCTCCCTGGCCTAATGTCTCAGTATGTTCTGACTCCTCCTTCTTAGTGCCAAGACATACTGAGGAACAGGCTAGAAATAAAGACAGAGACAGGTTTATGTTTACTTTGTACACATATTAAGACATTATGCAATTTCTATGGATACTTATAAATACATGAAATGACACATTTGTGGAGAAATGGAAATCCATATTGATTTTAAGTTCAGCGCACATGATATGGCGCTGGAACCTATGCTTGGATTTTGTCTTGGAAGATGGTTAATGCCCAAAGCAAAGACCGAAACAGTACTTTGTATAGAAGGAGGGGTTTGTAGCAGGGGTTTCCTGAAAAAATGTTGTTGTTAAGTGAGCAGGAGAATGCTACATGATACCTCTTAGTAGGTCCTCATTCCTGCGGGGGGGAAAAAAAAATCCTGCAAGGCCCCATAATTTGGCTAACTACTCAGGCCTAACATTGAATCCTTGGAGACATCATGAAGAGGCCTTCATTCTGTAGCAAACAGATTGGCACTGCAGTGATGATAATTGTAATTATCATGAGCATAATAAATAAATGGCAATGCATTTTGCAAGCTTTAGGAGCTTGAGTAGTCTGGCAAACAGCTTGCTGCACTTTATCACACAATAATGATATTCACTGCCAGCCCAGGAAGTTTACCTAGGGGCTGTGACTCATGTTTGTTTTGAAAGGCACAGTATTAAAGGCCTGTGAATTATGTCTGTTGTGAAGAACACTGCATTTAAGTAATTACAAATGCAAAACTCAAAACCACAAGGCAGAAAAATGCTAATTGATCACACTGTTCTGCTCACGTTAAGTCTTTATTTTTCTTTATAAAAGTTTTTGCCATTGGGTGCATTTCTTGGGACTGTTTGATTTCTGGTGCATCAGTACTGTACATCTACTGGCATATGTGTGTGACCTCCTGCCCTTAGTAGATTAACTGGCTGTCTGCCCCTTCACTGCCCTCCCTACCAGACCATGGTGGGGAATGGAAGTGCTCGGGAAACCCAGGGAAAGGTGGGATGTTTGCCAGAAAAGTCCTGGTCAACACCAGGAACAAATCTTTCAGTTCTCTTCTCTTGCTACCCACTAAAAACCCTGTTTAGCAATCCTCAGGATTCATACTGGATCATGCAAGAGCGGGGCTGGAGGACTAGCTCAGGGGCTTAGCTAGAGTGTTGCTCCAGGTGCAGAGCCCTGCTGTAGACTCCTGTGCCCTGAGTACTCCCTCAAGTCACAGCTGAGTGGTAGGCTGTGGAGCAGGCCTGCTGCTGGGCCTGCGTGTGGACACAGTAAAGAGACTTCTTCTTTGCTTTGGAAATGTGTGCCATACCAGCTGAGCTACGAGGGAGTTGTCGTTATTTAACCCCAGGTGGCAACTAAGCCCCACGCAGCCACTCGCTCGCTCTGCTCACAATGGGATGGGGTAGAGAATAGGAAAAGTGAGAAAACTCATGGATTGAGATAAAGACAGTTTCAGAGGTAAAGCAAAAACTGCACATGCCAGCAAAGCAAAACAAAAAAATTCATTCACTACTTCCCACGGGCAGGTCATCTCTGTCATGCATAATGGTTACTTGGGAAGAAAAACACCATCACTCCAAATGCCTCCCCCCCTTCCTTCTGCTTCCCCCAGCTTTATATACTGCGTATGATATCATATGGAATAGAATATCCTTGTGGTCAGTTGGGGTCAGCTGTCCCAGCTGTGTCCCCTCCCAGCTTCTTGTGCACTCCCAGCCTACTCGTTGGTCGGGTGGTGTGAGAAGCAGAAAAAGCCTTGACTCTGTGTAAGCGCTGCTCAGCAGTAATGAAAAAATCCCCGTGTTATCAACACTGTTCTCAGAAGAAATCGAAAACTAAGCCCCATACTAGGTACTGTGAAGAAAATTGACTCTGTCCCAGCCAAAACCAGCACAGCAATGTACAGGAAGAGAAAGTGTTTCATGTCTCTGTTAAATGCATGATACTTGAAGCTGTCTTAGAAGAATTTTTGTGTATCAGGTATAAAGCCATTTCCATCAACAACGTGCTTCTGTTATGGAGACAGTTTTTGTCAACAGAACCACAGGTCAATTCCTACAGTGTACCCCACCTTCACCTCTGCTTCCCTTCAGAAGCCTCTTTTTCCAAAAACCACTACTATGCCAGTTTAACTGTGACAATCTCCATGGTTTTGGTCAGAGTCACAAGCCATTTTTCATCATCTCCTCACTGATATGGTTCTGGCAGCAGCCATCTTACAGCCTGGCATGAGGGACTTTCTCCAAAATCACCTAAGTTAGTGCTAAGAGGAGTTAAATTTCCCAGGTCTGATCCTGGCTCATCAGCCACAGTGGGGCAGGTTTCCAAGACTTTGCAGACTTTTCACTGCTCAGGAGAGACTGCAACTCTTTCAGGCATACCAACTCAGAGTAAAAGATCTTATGTTCTAAACCCTGTAATTTTGAAAATATGCAGCCTTTTATTTGTGAAGTCCTAATACTTTGAAATGAACAACAAGAGGAAAATAGTCAAGAACACAATTCATATGAGGAGAGGATGAGAGAGCTGGGACTGGAGAGTTCAGCCAGAAGACAAGGTTTGGGCGAATCTTATAAATCAATAAATACCTGATGGGAGGGGATGCAGAAGATGGAGCCAGGCTATTTTCAGTGGTGCCCAGTGACAGGACAAGTGGCAATGGATACAAATGAAATTCCATTTGAACACAATAAAACACTTTTTTCTGTGAGAGTAGTCATACACTGCTGCAGGCTGCCCCAAGATGCTGTGGAGTCTCCTTGGAGATATTAAAAAAATGACTAGACACCATTCTGGACAATCTTTTCTAGTTGACCACGGTTGCAGAGGGAGGTTGGGCTAGGTGATCTCAAGATGTCGTTTCAAACCTAAATGATTTTATGATTTTGTGAAAATAGGAATAAGTACCTAAAATCTCCTGGAATGATTCATACTTCTGAGAGTGGTTTCCTGAGAGACTCAAACCAACCTAAGTCCATGATGTTGATGGTCCTGTCCCACTCCCTGCCACTGCTTACATGTTTCTGGCAGTCATTAAAAGCCACGAGAATTAAGGTTTTCAGCCTTTTTGGGATCATTGTGCATTAGCTTTCACTAAAGCATCACGGTTGCTCTGACTCTGGGAACTAGCCACTGAGTGAGCCTGGATCTGGGGGATGCCGAAGCTCGCCCTGACCTGCTACTTGGGCAGATAAAATATGTAATGGAATATAAGCTAATTTCTGGGGTTGTAGTGGAGAGAAGATGCTAGGGAGACATTAAACATGCATTTGTTCTTGTTTGAGAAATTACAGATCTTTGTTTTTCTTTAAACAGGCATGTTATTATAGAAATGGTTTCTCCTGTTGTTTATCTCACCTATAGGCAACTTCATCAGCTGCTAGAAAAAAAAGGTCACTTTTATTTTTGGAGGACATCCAGTGTCAGTATTCTGATGTTTTCATGCTGTAACAGGTATGTGAAGAGCCCCTAAAATAAAGTGCACAACCTGAAAACACGTTCATATTATGGATGGCTAGTTAGTCAAATATTAGGAATGGTGCCTTAAGAGAAATGCTTTAGAATAGACTCTGTTAACCAAGTGAAAAAAAAATTCAGTCCTTTTTTCTTTAAAATTGCTCCCTGTAACATGTAGTATAAGGAGCACTGAAAAATTTAATTTAACTTTTGCTTCTGATCCTGCAAACAATTGGGCAGGTGCTTAGCAGCTTTGCTAAACTGGGGCCATATCAAAGAATAAATTATAGCTCCGATCACTTCTCGTGTGCTGAATTGCAGGTTTCAGTGGGGTGCTTCCTGGAGCTGTGTGTGAGCTGTCATGGCAGTGTGACACCTGATGCATGGACTCACTCCAGCAGCTTCTCCTCCCTGCTCTGTGCTTTTCCATTCCATGCCATGCCATCCAGCATGCCTGGGGTTCAAGTGGTGAGGCTGCTAGGTACATGACTTTGCAGATAAACTGGGAGATTTATTTTTTGCAGATAAACTGGGAGATTTATTTTTTATTAGGAAACCCTGTTACCTCTGCCAGCCTTCTAGTTTGTCACACAAGTGTTGTTTAGAGTTACTGGCAACCTTTGCTATTGCCAAAATTGTAGTCAAGAGAAGTCAGGCTAAAATAGGCATTGAAAAGTAATGCATAAGACTTGGGAAAATAAGTTTAAAATCTTTCACATTTGCCTTCTAGCTTCTAAGTTATTCACAGCAAATTTGTTAGGCACTTCTCTGCAATCTTGGAGGCTAGAAATCATTTTGAAATAACAAGTAAGTTAAGGTAGTGATATGGTCACTTTGCTGCAGGACTTGAGACATAATGGAAAACACCAAGGCTAGCCAGGAAAAGTTGAAAACTGCTGCTGATGCTGGTGCCCCAAAAGTCAGTTGCAGCTCCACGCAGTAGCTCTGGCATTGTCAAGAGCCTTCTAACAAGGAGGGAAGCCGGTGGTCCAGGCACATTGGCACCATTTCAGCTATGTGACTTGTTCTTCTCCTGGGTCTTCTCCATGATATCTTGAGGTCTGAGTTCATTTATTCCCTTCCTGAATGAAGAAAAAGACTCAAAAATTTGCTTGCTTTTTTGTTCATTCACACAATGTGCTGTTAATGTTTTCCTGCTACATTTAGAACAATTGGTGTCACATCTTCAGTCAGCATTAATTAGAAGATGTCCAGTATTTAGTATGTGTAGCCCTTCCACCTGTCAGAGAGGCTAGCATGATTATATAGGAATGCTTTCAGGAGCATGATACATTGTTGCTGTGTATCATTCATGCAATTGCATGAATCATCATGCATGCATCAATCATGCAATTTATGTATCATTATCCATATTGCATTATCTATATAATACATCCTATTAATTTTGACTGTATGCATTTAATATAGCATATTCAGAAAGTTTTAAATTCACATATGTTAAGTATTGCAGTAAGAGTAACCAATGAGATTTCACACAGCAATAATGAATCGTGTCTAGTAACCAAGAAATGTTATGTGCTGAAGTATAATGAATGTGAAGTAATAGGTACTAAAAGCAATAGTTCAAAAATACATTTTCAGTTTATAGGCTGGTAACTCACTAATAATCCCTCCCACCATCAATGGGATATGTTTTGATTCACAGTTCCATTAAGGAAACTGCCTATTTCTCTGTCAGAGACTTGGCTCAGATTCATGGTTGATCCCCATGAAAAACAGATGATTGGATTTTACTCTCATTATCCTGCTGCTAGCTCTATTGAAGTGTGCTTTAAAAATATGATTCTGGAAAAGGAGAAGAGAGAAAGTATGAAGTTTAAAACAACCCTTAAACATCAGAAATCAGAAAGTCCTTGGGCAGTAGCCTAGCAAATATCTGCCTCTGAAGCAGTTGATGCTAGCTAGTGTCAGAGTCAAGAAGCTGAAACAGGAGCGCTCTAGATCTCACCAAGTTTGGCAGCTCCTTCTTGTAAAATAATTATCAGAGGGGGAAAAAACCCACAACGACCAATTCTAAGGCATTCGAGTAAATAAAACTCAGAGTGGAAACAGTGCAGAATGGGGGAGAGGACAGAGAAGGCAAGAAAGATTGGTGTCAGGGAGGGATTTAAGGAGGAAAACTATTCAGAACCTGCTTATGTGAAGAAAAGAAAAAAGGCCAAATTCATGAACAGTGAAGGAAGACAGCCGGTAAACATGATATATGCTACTGTTTTCTGCTCAAGTCTTGTTCACAGACTATGGGAGTAATGCAGGTAATGAGGGTGTTAACATATGGTTTCTCCAGGAATCAGTTCTTGCTTCGGTGCTGTTTAGTATCTTCAGAGCTAATCACAATAAATCCCAGATGATGACAGAGACATAAATAAACAGTAAGATAACTGGTTGCTGATACAGACTTGGCTTGATCTCTTGAGGAGGTGGCTTCGTCTGAACAACATGCATTTTACTAACATGACATTCCAGGGCACATCCAGGGACAAAGAAAGGAGGTATCGCTTGTAAGATGGGGCAGTGCATTCCCAAGACTGTAGATTTGCAAAGGAGGCAGAGGCAATAGCAGGTAATCAATCAAGCATGAGCTGCAGTGCAGTGGCATAGCTAAACAGCAATGAAAAAAGGAGGCAGGGGGCAGCACTTCTGATTATTAGTGAGATCACTCTGGGAACACCATCTGTTCACGTGTCAACACTTTAAAAAAAGAACGTTGACAAGTTAGAGGCGATGAACCATGTGAGGTCTGCACAATTTGCCTTAGCAGAGAAGAAGTTGCAGCTCTCAAATATTAGTCAAGATAATAAAAAAAATCACATTTAAAATATTAAATGCTTCAATTTCTCAAAAGATGGCTATGTAAAATGACCTGAAGTTTCAAAGATACAGAATTCCCGCAGCTGTTGTCACCATAAATAAGGTTTACAGGTGCTCTGTGCCTCTCAGAGAATTTCTACTTAGGAGCTTAAACATGAAGTCAGGAACATGAATTTTATTCACTGGTTCTGAAATTCTCATCTGGAATCAGGGAATATCAACAGCAAACTGGTTTTGTCTCACACCTTGAAGCTATCTCTCCCCCCCAGCCCAGGAATAATCTCCCTCTGTTCTTCAGCTGAAGGGAAGGCATCTCCCTAGCCATGTGGCCTCCTGCAAGCCATCCTTGCCTTAGCTGTGTGCACTTTTTGCCCCATTACACAGAAAAACTTACTTGTTTTCTCAAAAAGCCAAGCATCAGTTCCAGCAGAGCAATCTGCTTCCTATGCCAGTCTTCCAAGCTAATCTTACTGCTGGTATTGCAGACTTTTCTCTCTACTCTGCCCAAGGCTAAAGTTTTCATCTGAATATTCCACATTTTTGGGAAATTATTATTTGGCTAAGGATCCCAAGTTATCATCTCTGAGATATCCTTTGTTAGGATATTAAATTCTTTTTCTTAATGGCAGAATAACAAATGTGTGTTTTCTCCCCTCCTAGCACTAAGCAACCAGGCAAAGAAAAATGTCAGGTTTTTGGCTGTATGTGACACGGGAGTTCAGTACAGCTATAAAAGCTTCCCTTCTGATACATTTACCAATGTCTATTCAAGGAGCTGTGCAGAAATACTGTGGGTACGTTGGCATGTTCTCTTGAAATCCTAACACTGCTCTTTGAGGAAAAGCATCACAGAAATATTTCAGGTACTGTGCTGCGTATGAATCATGCATAATGCTCTCACTCCAGTAAGGTTTTCTTTTGAACAGTGTTTTTTTTCCTACAATCTGGGACCTCAAGTGTTTTTCAGAGTTCCTGATAGCAGAGCATCTGCTCTTAAAATAGAGTATCTGGCAGCAGAAGTGTGCACCGAGCTCTCCCATGCAGCTGATGCACAGGTGAGCAGCAGCACTTGCATTGAAACCATCTGAGCTCAGTGACAGGACCGTGGACAGGCAGGTGAGGATAGTAGCAGGGCTGGAACTGTGCTCTGAAGTGAAACAGGGGTTATAAGAAAGACAAGCACCAAAAATGACACAGAAGTCTTTTACCCATCTGCTTTTATTTGCAAGAGTATGGTCATGCCAGGGGTTAACATGCAAAAGGGAATTAAACCAAATGATGCAGAAAAGGCTGTGGGGTATGCCACCCACTGGGGCCTCTGTCACCACAGTGTCAAATCTGATGCCTGAAGGTCTCCCCAGTTGAGACGCACTGAGGACAACTAATAAAAATGAAGGGAGATTGCTAATGAAACACTTGAATGACATGAAGGGAATTGCTAATGAAAGAATGAATGTTTAGTGGCAGATCTTAAAAGGGAAAAAGAAGTCTTAGTAGATCAAAAATAAGAAGTGATCCCAGGTTAAATAGTAATTTTGGAGGGGTTTAATATTTTTCTTCATGAAATGCTTTTTGGGAGAAAACGGCTTGTTTTCATGCAGTTTTTAATTTCCATCAATAATAAGTCATCTCTGCAAAACCTTCTGTTTTCAACACTGAAAGCTTTCCTTATTGAGCAAGGAGAGAGGGACAAAGACAAGCCCTACTCCCTTAAAAGTCTTCAGGTGTCAAATCATCCACAACATCCACAACAACAACCATTTATTCCAGCCAATTAAAAAACGAAATTCTGTTCTCCTCTCTCAGTTTCCAACAGCAAACCAGTTCCACTGCGGTATGAACTGTCTGGGTAGCATGAATATGACAAAGCTGTAGAGAGAACAATGCTGCAGGGACGCTCTCCAGGGGAAGGGGCAGAGAGAGCAGTGAGGGCAGAGGAAGGCTCATCGTCATCGGCCACTATTGAGGAGAGAGCTACAGAGTTGTTTAGGAAGCAAGGCAGCTAGGTGGGACCTGTAGTGTGGGAGGAGAGAGCAGTGGGGCTTAAACCTGAAGACGTCAAGAGGAGGATGGGGGTTGTATTGCAATGGGAGTAGATGTTTCAACTCTGGATAGTTATTTCTTTATTTTTATTTGCTTTTTTTTTTTGAGATTAGGTAATTAAATGCAAATGCTTCTTTGGGTGTAGCTGAGCTCCACAGTGAGACGCTTTCTAATTCTTTTTTTGTTTGTGAATAAATACACTTTTCAGAACTGACATTTTTAAATCTCCTTCAGATACAGTAGCTGCTCTCCAACCCCTCAAGGAAATCATGGATACATGCTTGGCTGCTAGCAGCCCAGTAACTGTGCTGAACACATTTTTCAGGCGAGGAGATATAACCAGGATGTTATCAAGTAAAGGTGAGCAGTTCAGGCAGTCACTGGGAAGACTTGCAATACTACCTATTCAGCACTGTAATGTTTAGGTAAATGCTAAAGCAGTTATTAAAAAGAGAAAAGCAAGACACTTCTTATGTGTGACTCACTAATCACTGTCTGTGCTGTAGAGCCTGAAGTACAAATTCCTTTTGTCATTAAAATGCTTGCTCCTTTGATCCCCACAACATCATTAAACAGTTCTAAAGAGTAAGTAAATCTTTTGGCACACTCTTTGCAAAATAAGCATTTCGGGATTCAGACACACGTGGGTGTGTTTGTGATGCTGAGGGGATTGATACTGATACAATTTTTAGCAGCGGGTGCAGACTGTGTGTTGCTTTGCTAAAGGAAAGAGAGAGAGAGATTTTCCTCCTCCTTTTCCAAAGCAATTAAGTAGAAAATTGAAATACACGTGGTAGCCATGCAGAATTGCTGCGCGGAGGCTGCCATTGGAAAGTGAACACTATTTTGTCTTTCTACATGATGACTGTGTCTTGACACTTGGCATGTGCCTATCAGCATGCTTCCCAAAACATGTAAAGAATTTAATCTTTGTTCTCACAATTCAGCTAAAATAAATGGATGGTCTTTCTGGAGAGCCTGATGCTGTTGAAGATGTTACCAGCTCTTTCCCATGACAAACCAAGACTACGGGCTAGTGGAGCATACACTTCAGATTGTCTGCGTCTGCATGGGGACCCAGTGCAGGGTGGAGGCACAGTGGGTAGCGCCTGGGTTACTTTGTTTATCAGAGTGTATGTGCTTTAGGGTCTGTGAATCACTTTCTCAGCTGCTTTAATAACTGGCAACGGTGTTTTTTTTCTGTCCCTGTGCACATCAGCCCAGCACCAGGGTCAGCTGCTCTGCTATCACTTTGGAGCTCTGCAGCTAATAAATTTAAGGGATTCCTAATCTGTAACAATTTCATCCAAGGTTCTGTAGTATTTATCTAGTAACTTCACAAGTCTTTAGCTAAAATGGGAAGAGCTTATGAGCTTACTGAAAGAATAATGTAAATCTAAACCATTAAAAGAAACACGACTGTTTAGAAGTGTAAGAACAGCATTCTCATGCCACATAGCTCTCTGTATGAAAGAAGTTTATACCCTTCCAGCATGCCATCTGGCAGCAAAGAGTAGATTGGTTTGCATCCCAGCTTGTGATCTTGCAAGAAAAATTATAGAATCATAGAATCATAGAATGG
>NW_010335695.1:0-904 GCF_000700745.2 Antrostomus carolinensis
TCGGCTCTGACGGTTTGAGGTTTGAGCACCCCGCTCGGCACCGGTGATCTGCTCCCCGTTAAAGCCGCCCGACGGCGAGACTCCCCCCCAGCTTTTCTCCCGAGTAGGGCTAATTCCTTTGCCCATGGATCTGCGCTGCGCTGCTCTTAAACCGGCCGGGGAAACTCTTTGTGTCGCAAAGGACTCGAGTGATAATTAGGGATGAAATGCGCGTGGAGAGGACTAATATTATTTTTGGCTTGTGTGAGAATAATACAGATTAGCAAACTGTAGGAATAAAGCCGGGGTAGGCTGGGAGGGAGGGAGGCAGGTCGGCCGCCTGCCGGCAGCGCTTGGGCTCGGTGACGAGGTTTGTGTCGGGCTCTTCTGCTCGGGACAGCGACAACGAGGGACGAGTCGTCTCCGGGATTTGCCTTTCAGCACTGGGATGCGGTCACGGGCGGCGGCTGTGAGTGCGCGGCCCGAAAGGCACCGGGAGCCGCGGGGCTCTTCTCCTCCTTGGGGGATGTCCTGATAGGATTGACCGAAGTGGCGGCGTCGCCGCTCTGTTCTGCACGGTGGCACAATATTTCGATTGAACATAGCAAACAGATAATTTTGACTTGGCTAATTAAAACTAACAAACAAAAAAAGGACGAGTCGCCTTTCCCTTCATTCAATTAAAATTAAAAAAATAGTAGCAAACGGGGAACTTCTACGGACATACTACGTTTTCCCAGCGACTGCAGCAAGAAAATGATATGTGCGCTCATTCGCTGGTTATAAACACCACTCTACAGGGGTGCAGACTGTCATTTTGTTAAGTGACTGTGAATTTTCCTTTAATTTGTCTGAAATTTACAAATTTACTGGATTTAAAAAAAAAAAAAGAAATGTATGGAAGAAACGGACGGTTTTCCTCGCA
>NW_010335695.1:1114-1335 GCF_000700745.2 Antrostomus carolinensis
GGGAAAGGGTGCAGGAAGAACAAAATCTATCTCAAGCCCTCGCCAAAAGGGGAGAATTTTAAAAGGGAAAAACGACATTTTATCTGAGAAAAAATATTCGCAACCTTTGCAAAGTGGAAATTACTTGTAAACCGATCTCGCCTCGGGAAGAGTCTCGTTTTCAGAGCGGTGGCAAAGCGCGTTGGCCAGGCAGGCGCGGCGGGGCTGCGCGGGGGCTGCCG
>NW_010335696.1:0-8480 GCF_000700745.2 Antrostomus carolinensis
AACTCTACCCTAGCAAAACCAGGACATAATCACAAGACACTCCTGCAATTCTAAAATGCAGTAGGAGTCCACTTGGAAATTTATATATAATAATGTGTAGAACTGCTTTTGACAACAAATAGAATTGGAACTAAAATTGTTCACTTGAATCATGGTTGATTCTTGAACTTCAATTATACTTTCATAATAATTGAGCTATAAATAACATGTTGCACATGGAGCAGATCAAGCAGAGCTCATTCATTGCATTAGAACTAGAACAACTCCTGTCTAAAATTGCCAGTTGACTTGCCTGCCCCTTCCAGTGGTAGCTGTCAGGACTTCTTGCTCAGAGCTGACCTGTGTGGAGGATTGCTTTATTTTATTTCTGAAATCTGTCCTAATGTTTGCGCATTGTTCTCTCTCTTCCCTCTCCCTCAGGTTGTGCGGCGCAGGACTCAGCGCAGGAAATCTGGCATCACCTCTCTGCTTTTTGGTAAGGACAATCCTGTGCCTTTCATGTGGTATTGATGGATATAGCAGCCTAGCAGGGAGGGGAATGAGTGAAGCAGTGGGACAGAGGAAGATGAGAGGATGGAGCCAGAACTGAAGGATGAGAAGGAAGAAGTGCAGTTTTCTACTTGACTGCTTTGGTCTGAGCTCAGAAAGTGAATTTTAGGTTAGATGGTTAGCATTTGAATGGTTACTAACAGCAGACTCCAGCTCAGCCCAGCTGTAATGTCCTTCTTGCCCTGATCAAAAGGTCAAACACATTTTCTGGCAGACTGTGTCCAGTCCACAGGCTGGATCTGGTACTCTCCTGATCTCCTCTCACTCAGTTCAGGAACATCTGTGAAGATCTGTGACAGGGCAGGATGGTCCAGTGTGTCACCCATCAAAATTTATAAATGCAGACATCACTGATGTTCCCCCTTACTCTGAGAGTTCCATGTGAACACTTTTAAGTCTTAGTTTTCTTCACTTAGGGGCTAAGCCAGCATATGTCCAGAAAGCACACAGCCAGAATAGGTTTTGCATGGGTTTAAAAGTAACTTGCTTCTGTGACTCCATAATACCCCTTTCTATTGTAAGCCTCACTGCCATCACCTTCCTTGCAACTGATTTGCTTTCTTGAAATTGCCACATCTCACCACAGAAATTGTTTTTCCGGAGGAAGACAACATACTGAATGTACAGGGTTCAAATAGTGCTCCTGTTGAGGTTTAAATGGCCTGAATAAATCTAAAACTGGGTTTTACTGGTCTTTTCAGAGAAGAGCCTTTCTGATGTTGTCCAGGAGGATGATGTGTTGTCACAGGCTTGCTGCAAGCACATGCAGTATTACATATAAAAGTTATGGTAGAAGACTAGTGAAGCTGTAAAGTCAAGCATGCAGAAGTGAAGAAATGCAGGAAAGTTGCTTGTGCAACCTAAACTTAGACTTCTTGTATGTATTGTTATGCAGTCAGTACAGACTGAACTGGCAGGGAACTTAGCTGCCAAAATGCATCTTTCTTGTGTCTCAGTCTCCTTGACCCAGTCTGAGTAGCTTTATGAAGGTGATAGTGAGTTATACCCACAACACAATGATAAATTTTAAGTTTAAGATTCAAAATGTATCAGTGGCAGAACTCAGATGATTAATAGTGCTTTCTTATTTTAGTGGGGTTTCTGGACAGTGACTGTCATGGTTTTATCTAATATTCTTAGTAATTAAAACATTGGTTAAAATAGAGAAGTTATCATCCTGCAACAGATGACCAGAATGGAAAACTTTAGCCCAAGTGAGGGGAAGGAAAGCTGGGATGTGATAAATTCACCTTATATTGGGAACCGTCAATCAACCTTATGTGTAAAGTCTGCTGCCTGTGATAGTTACTATTTAGAGCTGGCACATAGCCCTCATCTGCTTGGGAGTAAGAACTTACCCAGAACTTAATTCTGTTTCCTTTCAGTGAATGCAGACTTAGTAGTGGCTTGGACAGGAGTTGTAGAGTCACAGGAGCACTATTTGGAAGGGGCCTCTAGTTGTCTGTAGTCTAACCTCTCCTGCTCAAAGCCAGACTCTTGCTCATGCTAGATCAGGTCAACCAGGGCTTTCTCTAGCTGAGATTTAAGCAGTTGGACCTGCTTTCTAATGAAGGAATAGAAAGAAGAAACAGTGAAAGGTAGTTTGGCAGAGAATAAGATGTTCTCTGACAAATGTTGCCCTTTTCCTGTTGGATGGACATTGCAACAAGGAAATGCAGGAGAGCTAGTTCTCCTCTGCACAACTGTGCAACCAGTCAGTCTTTGCAGGCTCAGAATACAGCCTCCTCACATGTGGCTGATCCTGCACTGGTTTCCTGTTTTGGAAAGCAGGCCTGTTGGGTGCAGTGAGGTAAATCTGGTGGAAAGCCCAGTTGCTTTCCTCTGATTCGTGTATATTCTAAGGTGGGAGGATGTGGAACTTGCTTCCCCTATCTCCTGCTTGTGTTTGGATGGTGTCGATCTGAGTACAGAGGAAGAGTACAGTATTTTGGTCAGAGGGGACTGAATGATGACAGGAAGAATCAGTGATGTATGTAATTGAGGGCAGCCCACCGAGCTAGTGTGGCTGTGGTTGAGTAGTTTCTTCTTCAGTCACATTCTGTTTTAGCAACACAATTTTCTGGGAATCCCCGCTGTCTGCGTGATCTCCTGTCTATTTACAATCTTTGTATCTCTGAATCTGGAGTGAGACTTCTTACATGCTCTATTTCCTACCCCTGGCCACTGAGAAGGAGGTTTTGTTAATTTTCATTGCTTGAGCTGGGAGTAAGTATCCCTACAATTTTTCTAGTCCAGAAGCAAAGTTCAGCTTCCTCTTAAGCTCTGTATGTCTGATTCTCTAATAATTTAATTCAGCAAATAGAAAACAATTACAAAAATATTTTAAAATCTAATTTTGTGCTTCTTTTTATGTTCTTAAAGTTTTGGTCTTTTTAATTAGGATTACTTGTGATTAAAATATACTGTTAATCACTTTGTAATAAGCAGAAGCTTCATGGGTACATAGCTGATGCAGAAGCTGTATAGCTTGGGCCACACTTTATTCATATGGCTTTCTGTAGTGCTGTTAGAAGATAAGCAGAGTACTGATTTGCTAGCTGGTTATTGACTTGGATCTTGCATAAAAGCTGTGTTTGTATAAAAATTGGAGTTCAGTAAAAAATACATTGTTTTATATGTTGATTTCCGTAGACTACCACATCTTCAATATATTATAGAGAGCAAAATTAGATGTATGAAAATACACTTTGAAGTGAAAACAAACTGATTTTTTTTTTCTTTTTTTTTTTGAAAGAGAAGGAAATGGTTCACTGTTCCCAAACATCATGTACCCAATTTTTACAGCATTCAGATACATTAACTGCCTAAAGAATCTATCCCATTAGGTATCTTTCTGCATAAGTTAATAGAGATAGGCTGTCAGAACTCCTGGGGGAATTAGTAACAGTTGAAAGATGCTTTGGTAACTTTTACTTTGTACTTATGACCATTTCTATGCACCCAGAACCTTTGAAATCTGGCTCCTAGGGAGGTTGAGGTCTTAAGTAGATGGAGGCTTTTGTGTTGTGGCTCTGACTTCTAGACTGACAGAGGAAAGTGGTCTGTCTTGGTTTTTCAAATCTTTTTCAAGACTCAGTGAAGAAGATGCCCTCAGCCTGTGAGGTATGCAAAAATTGGAAGTAGTTCAACCAGAAGCTGTTTCAGTTTCAAGAGAATTTCAGCTGAAGAGAATTTTTGAAAGTTCTCTAGTTCTGTGTTCCACCGCTCAGCTGTGTACTGCGTAGACACTTCTCTAAAGCAGTACACAGTACCTTGGTATACTGCATCGTCCAGACAGATCAAAGATGGCATCTTCCAGTTCCATATGCAGTTTGAAATACCAGCTCCTTTGAGACACTCAGATTGGTATTGGTTATTTACATTATTGAATAGACTGGCAATAAGAACCTGCCTTAGTGTAGGCACTTCTACTGTCAGGCTTTTTTCATTTCTGCAGAATCAATTATTTCTAATGCTAACAAAGAAATAAATACCTTATACTTGTTTTCCTTTCCTCGCCTTCCCTCTGACTGTGTGGGCTCCCCCAGGGGATGATGATCTGGAGGCACTGAAAGCCAAGAACATCAAGCAGACGGAGCTGGTGGCTGACCTGCGTGAAGCTATTCTCCAGGTGGCACGGCACTTCCAGTGTGTGGATCCCAAGAACTGCAGCATTGTGAGTGGGAACAGCTGGATCTGCACTGCTGAGTGTTCCAGGCATGAGTGTCGAGCGTCCACCACGGGTCAGGGCTGTTCAAATGCTCCTGGAGTGTGGGCTCAAGGAAGAACATGCCAGGTGTTACCGGTGGAGGATGAGGGTTGCTCAACCCCTCCCTGGTGGAGGAGGGCTGTGCTGGGAGGTTGTCTGCTTGCTAGGAGCAAGAAGAGGTTTGGGAACAGGGGCACACAAGCTTTGGCAGATCAGCTGGGATTCATCTGTTGTTTTTCACTCCTCTTTGCTCTTCACCCACATGCATGCTAGGATCTGACTCCAGACTACAGCATGGAGAGCCACCAGCGGGACCATGAGAACTATGTGGCCTGTTCCCGCAACCGACGACGACGAGCCAAGGCACTACTGGACTTTGAGCGCCACGATGACGATGAGCTGGGCTTTCGCAAGAATGACATCATTACGGTGCGTCAGCCTAGGAGGCAGGGACCAGTGCAAGACCATGCAGACTCAGCTTATTTGGGTCTCTGCACTGCCACTTCTGCAGGGAAAGCAGGGAGGAGATCAGCTCAGAGCCCAGTTAGGAGTCTAAGGGAGGCAGCTGGTGTTTCTGGAGGCTGCCTGTGGATGACCAAGTATGTTCCTGTGAGTGTTGTCTTGTGGGTCATTCTCAATGCAACCACCAAGCCCCTTTCCTGGCTGCCATACAGCTGAGCAAAGGTTGATTTGGTTCAGCCTGGGTCCCAGTTTAACACTGTATACTAACAGTGCAAAAGCATCCATTTGCATTTGAGCTGCAGGCATCCCATCTGAAAGTGGGAAGACAGGGGCACCATTGTGTTTGCAGAAGGTTTTTGCCCTTGAAGGCCCTGGGCCACATGAGAAGAGAACATTGGCAAAACAGTTGAGAAGAAAGCAGATCCTCATTGTGCACACAGGGCTGGGCAGCTGTAGCCCTCCTGTCACTGCCCTCTCTTCAACCAGTGTTTTCCACTCCCTGTTTTTCAGATAATTTCCCAGAAGGATGAGCACTGTTGGGTTGGAGAGCTGAATGGACTGAGAGGTGAGAGCAGGAGGGGTTGCACTGGGGAGAGTGGGGCCAGATGCAGAGCATCCGTTCATCCACAGCAACTGCTCTGGCACATTTGCGGCAAAGGCTCTGCCAGGTACCCGAAGCATCTGCCAGGGACAAGGCAAATGCTAAGGCGGGGTATGAGAGCAGCGGTGCAGCTGTCTGGGTACTTCTTGCAAACAGCAAATTTAAGCTCCACCCTTCTGGCACAAGGTGGTTGGGTACATGTCATCTCTGCTGCTTGTGGGCAGCATCCTGTAATTGGCTTCATCTTGCAGTTACCTTAATTCTTGTGATTTTGAGGCTGCTTGCTTCCTTCTTTGGGGTTGGACCCTATGAGCTCTGATTTATTCTCAGCTTCCATTGGGCTCTGGTCTTGTCTGTGTTAGCAGTTTCTCAGCGTCTATGTCAGGCTCACTTCTGTCCACTCTTTGTAGGTTGGTTTCCTGCAAAATTTGTGGAGATCTTGGATGAGAGGAGCAAAGAGGTAATTAAAAAAAACCACAACCACCACTAAAAAAAAAAAAAAAGGAGTCACATTATCGGTGAATAATCATAGTTGAAAAGAGCCATATTTCCCTCCTTGAGTCTGTTTGCTCTTTCTGGCTATTGAGTGCTTAGTGATGTGATCAGGCAGCTTATCTTCCTAAGCCTGTTTGCTCAACTTCTTCATGCTGACCAAGTGGAGGATGAGGGCCCCAGAGGGCTGCAGGAGGTAGCTGAGTATGATGCCTGGGCTTGCAAGGAGCCTAGAGATGAGCTTTGGGAAAGCTGAGAGAGCAGTGGGCAAGTACAGAGCAGGATCCTGTGGGCAGTGTTTCTGCCTGCTCCCTGCTGCCTGCGCTCTCTTCCTCCTTTGAGGCTGTGCCTTTGTGGTCACCACAGTGGATTCTCCCAGGCAGCTGTGCCTGAGAGGGCACCCGGTCTCAGTTCCTCTTGCAACCGGCAGTGGTGAGATGCCACCTGTCTAGAGCAGAGACCTCAGTATGGCCCCAAGGCTGGGGTGATGGATAGGAGACAAGCGTCATCAGCTGCTGGCCTAGACAGTTTGCAGGGGAAGTGGAGAAAGCCCTGTTCTCCCTCTCCCCCTCAGCATTTGGTGAGTGAGGAAGGGCTCAAAGGCTGACCCAAGACCCCAAGAGAAGCCCCTAGACAGCTGTCAGTAGTGACATCTCACTCACTTCCTCACCCCCTTCTCAGGGCTGGTTCCTTAGATGCAGATCAGTCTCTGTCAACAAACACACCCCATACTCCTGAGCAGTTCTTCTCTCAACTGTGGAAATAGGGAGGATCCCACTTACTCTGATTTTGGCATATTACTGTTCAGTCCTTCGTGTTAACTGTGTCAGGGTGATACCTCAGAGCGGTGTCCCAACTGACCCTGGGAATTCCCATCTACCCCCTCTTGTTTTGACTTGTAGCAGATTACAAAGTCCCAGAGACCCTCAGTGCAAGTCCCTGAACTTACCTTAGCTCAGTCAGCATCACATCAAACTGCAGCAGTTCCTACATGCCAAACAGTCAGGATGGTGCTGGGGACACCTGTGTGGTCTCCTGGGCAGCACCTAGGCACAAAGGTGTTCCCACAAATCCCAGGGGAGTAGCACTGAACATGGTGCCTTATGCAAAAGCCAGCAAGAGCGTAAGGGGTTAAAGGAGGAGGGGGTTGGTTGCATCTGGGAGTGGAAGAGGTGTGTGCAGAGAAGCTGTCCATGAGCAGTCCACCTCCATGCTCTGCCCCTTCACCAGTATGCTGAGAGCTGGCTCTCCATGTTCCTCAGTACTCCATTGCTGGAGATGACTCAGTGACAGAAGGGGTGACGGACTTGGTGCGAGGGACGCTGTGTCCAGCCTTGAAGTCCATATTTGAACATGGATTGAAGAAGCCATCTCTGCTGGGGGGGCCCTGCCATCCCTGGCTGTTCATTGAAGAGGTGAGATGTCTCGGTTCCTTTCGTGGGGCAGTGTTGCCAGAGGGCTGGGGTGAGGGGCTGTAGGGCAGAGTGCACTGACTGTCCCTCTGCCCTGCTAGGCTGCAAGCCGGGAAGTGGAACGGGACTTTGACTCTGTGTATTCTCGCCTTGTGCTTTGCAAGACTTACAGGTAAGGCCACTTGATGCATACCAAGCAGCTGGGTCTGTGCCCTGCTCCTGTGTGCTCATCTAACTGCTGCTGCTCTCCACCTGGGAAAGGTCACCGTCTGCCCCATCCTTCCGTGGGTGTGGAGTCAGTAGGCTCCTGTGCTGACTTGGGGCTGGCAGTGGCTCTTGTCCCCTTCCCTGGGGTCCTGTGTTTGCTTCTGGGTCTGTGTCTTGGTCTTTTATGGCTGCAGGATCACCTGTGGGCTCAGCAGTAGCAAGAGAGCTGTTGGGGTATGGAGGGAGGGGTCTGCATGTGCCTGGGGTAGCTCCAGAGCTAGCTAGGTCTGCTGTGATCTTTGCAGGCTTGATGAAGACGGCAAAGTTCTCACTCCAGAGGAGCTGCTTTACCGGGTGAGTGCTGCCCCCAGCCCAGCCAGAACCCAGCTCCTAATGTGGGGAAGTTTCCTATGGAAGGTGAGGCTCATCTCTGGGGGGATGCTCGAGAGTCTCTCAGACCTTCCCTGATGAGAATGAGTAGAGACACTGAGTGCCTGGGAAAAGGCAGAAGGTGAAGCCATCAGGAAGGCTTGGCCCCTCTGATGCTAGCTGGTGGCACTGGGTGACGGTGAGGAGCTCTGGGGAGGGCAGCATTTGTCTGTGTTCCTGAAATGGCTGCCCAGCCTAAGGCTGAGCTGAGAAGGTGATAACCACTTCTTCCCGCCCTGCAGGCGGTCCAGGCTGTGAACATGACACACGATGCTGCACATGCACAGATGGACGTGAAGCTTCGTTCCCTCATCTGTGTTGGACTCAAGTGAGTCATCCAGTCCTGATACTGTTGGCATCATGAGTGCAAGGAGCTTGGGAAGGGGCAGGGTGGTCTCAAGGGCAGCAGTTGTTTCAATCTAACTTAGGCCACAGGTTCTTTTTCCCATCTCCCTCCAGCCACTAAGTGGGACCTGCTCCTTGCTTGTTCATCCCGCTGGCCTGGCTGCTGGCTGGAAGAAGTCACTCTAATTTCCTGGAGTGGCTCACAAAAGTTTACTGGGGTATCCTGTTCCCACTGGGGACAGAACTGCGGGCAGGGGTTTCAGCTTGGGCTGGA
>NW_010335696.1:8622-15012 GCF_000700745.2 Antrostomus carolinensis
GTCGTTCCTGCGCAGTCCTGGCTGGGTGCAGATCAAATGTGAGCTGAGGTGAGTCTGCCCCCATGGGCCTCGCCAGAGTCTGCAATGGATCCTCCTCCACCACTGCAGGGGGTGCCTCTCCCTGCGGTTGGCTTTGGACCCTCTGCAGTGAGTAGCAGCGTGGGCTGCCCAGATGTCCTCACTACGGAGATTTCCTCTGTGTGCTGAGGCAGCAGCAACTGTCTAGACAGTTCAATGCGATGCACTGTGCCTGCCTGATCAAGAGCAGAGCTTGGCTCCTGGGGAGCTGTTGTGACGAGCAGGCAGCCTCTGCCTGCCAGCAACCTCCTGCTGTGCCCTGCACCTACTCTGATGGTTCCTTTTTCAACCCCTGCCCTCCAGGTGCCCTGCCAGCCACAGTGAGCCCAAGGAGGGCACAGGGAATGCGCTAGGGAGACTGGCTGTTGCTGGCTGGGAAGGAGTCACTCACGCGAGGGATCGGTGTCAGGGGCTCAGTGCGGCTGAGCGTGCCCAAAGCACATCACTTGGAGCCCCGGGCACACGTCCACACTGCGTGCTCCTGACCCTCCTGCACTCTGCAAAGCCACATCCAGTCCCAGGGAGCTGCAGAGCAAACTCTACCCCACCACCACTCCAGCCCTGGTGCTGCTGCCATCCTGTGGGAACTGGTTTTGTCTGTGCCACCCAGTTGCCTCTGGCCCCAGTGGGAGTGTCTGTAGCCAGGAGCAGGCCTGGGTGTACACATCCCAGGGTGCCCTGTTCTTGTGCTGCTGCTGAATGGGGTGTCCCCTCTACCTCTGTGCTGCAGTGTCCTGTGGCTGCTTTCTCACAGCACAGGGGTTGTGCTAGTTCTGAAGGACCAAGTGGGACTGGTTCACGGCTGGGCTCAGGTTTGTGAGGAGCAGGAGCAGAGGCTTATGCCATATTTCTCCCAGCCAGCTTCCTGTGGAGGGTGTTGGCTCCCTGCTGCTGCAGGAGTTGGAGGAGACCTCACATAGGAGTTTCCCGTGAGCTTGGAGGACTGATGCACTTGTTGCCAGGAGGTCTGAGCTCTGCATCCCTATCCTAGGAGCAGGGTTGAGGCTGTGCCTGCAGCACCTGCTTAGAGCTGGGTCCAAAGAGGGAGTACTGCATGGAGTTAGGACACTTCTTTTACTCCAGGGAGAGAAGAGGTGGGGTGCAGAAACTCTGAGGTGCTACTGGCAGGAGTCTGCTTTCTGGAGAGGAACCTGCAACCCTCCCATTGTCAGCTGCGTGCAGTCCTCAGCCAGAAGTGTCTGCAGTCTAAGCAGAGCTTGAGGCTGCCCATGCCTCCCTGTGCTGCTGTGTCAGGCTCTGTAGGGGCTGCACTTGAGTCACAGCTTCAAGGTTCTCTTTCCAGCCTGGGCCTTGCAGGATGTAAAGCCCAAAGAGGAGGGGGGAACAGGGGATGAGTGGCTGGTGCTGCATTTTCTACACCAACAAACAAGGATTTCCACCCTTGTAAGCTTAGGGGGCAAGCTGGTGTGCCTGGGGGCAGCAGTTGTGAGCACAGGTTGGGAGCGTGATCTGGTGGGGGTGTGCATGTTACCATTGCTCTCTTCCATTGCAGAGTCCTCTGCAAATTTGCCTTCAGCCTCTCTCAGGACTGGGAGCTGCCGATAAAGAGGGAGGTGAGTAAGTAGCGTCTCTCATTCTCTTCCTCAGCTGGGGGCTTTGCTTACTGCCTCTGTCTCCCACCTTTGTGCTCCAGCCCATCCTCTGTCTCCTGTTGAGGAGGAGGCTGTGGATGGTGCTGCTTTCACTGCCAGGGTGCCAGGGCACGCTGTGCACCGGAGCTGTGCAGCAGTGCTGGCAGAGGGTGCTGCCTGCCCCTGCCCAGCTGGGGCGGAGGGAAATGTCAGCCACTCCCTTCCCCGTGCTCTCCAAACCGCAGGGCCTCTCCCTGTTTCAGCTGTGCTGAGGTGGGAAGTGCAGAAGGCTGCTCTGTCTGGGTGCTGAAGACCTCAGCGTGCTTGGCCTCTGCCCGCAGACACAACCTCCCTTTCTTTGGGTGTGGTGCACTGACCTGGGTCTCTGTGTCATCCTACAGGAGAAGGAGAAGAAGCCACTGAAGGAGGGGGTGCAGGACATGCTCGTGAAGCACCATCTCTTCAGCTGGGACATAGATGGGTGACCTCCACCCTGCCCCATCCTGGGGAAACTTCTCAGCGGCGCACACTCTTCTCCCTCACCCCCATCGTGTCTCACCCTCTGCCCTCCCCCACCCCACTCACTTGTATTTGTGACAAAATCCCCCTCGGGGGGCTGCCAGGCCACCTGGGACAGATGGCAGCAGGGCCCAGAGGCCAAGCTGCAAACCCAAGAGAGGTGATGGTGGGGGGTGATACTGCAACAGGACACGTGTGTTCTGGACACAAAACCAAGTGTCCCCTCCCAGCCTTCCCCGTCTCTGCCACCCCTGTCTCCTGCTTGCCTCAGCCCTGCTTCCCCTCAGTGCCACGGCGAGCAGCCTGGCCCGGAGCTCCTCAGGCACTGCTGAGTGGGCCAGCAGCTGTGGGAGTGTGAGCCTGCTGCTGCCGCAGGGATGAGACAGCTCTTGCGGGGTGGCTTTGATCCGTGAGAGCTGGTGACGGTGGCAGGTTGGCACTGCGGGTGCAAGTGGAATCGGGCTGGTGAGAGACTCACCGCCGTATGGGAGCAGGGATAACATGTCCCCCCATGCCAGCCCAGGGCTTGCCTCTGCGGGAGGCAAAACCTGGAGCACTTGGACAAGTGCCTCTGACCTGGAGCTGGGGCTGAGAAGGGGGAACGGCATCAGCCTGATCCCCCCTCCCTGGCACTGGTGTGTGGGGTGTTGACAAGAGGTGCCCAACTGCACCCAGCCTGTTACTGCTGTCGCAGCCTTAGGGGATGGGCCTTGTCTCCTCTGGGAGCAGACAAAAAACACCTCTCCCCTCAACAGAGTGTTTCATGCTGTCATTTTAGTCTCTAGATTATTTTTACTGTTAACCAAAAAGCTGTAAATTAATTCCAGAAATGTGTATATTTTGGCACTGTTGTAGCTCAGGATGGGGTTCAGGTTGAAGCTGGCTCAGGGAGACTAACTCGTCCTCCTCGCCCTGCGGTGGCAGCAGGGACGTAGGTCAGGAGTGGAGAATTGCTGCTTTGTGGTGGTGGCTCTGGATATGGAGTCTGTGACTTTCTACTGAAAGCGCTTGTCTGTGAGCACAAACTACTCATGAAATGACACTAGATTCTTACTTTCCTTTATTCAGTGGGTTTGTAAATAAACTGCATCTTGGGAGAGTGCTGGGCTTGGCTTTGTTTTTTTCACAGGGCTAGGACTGGATTTAATTCTTCCATTTCTGTCATTTGATAACTCTGACCCCAGTTCTGTGCTGGCTCCTGCTGGCATCAGGCTGAGGTCTCTGCTCAGCCTGCACTGGCACCATGGGGGCTCCTCACCAGCCTTGCCCGAGACCAGGCCCCGAGGGCAGGCAGCAGGGGCAGGAGCAGTTGTGCTGCCAGCAGCAAGCAGCCCTGCCTCCTCTCTGCCACCAGCCCTCCCTGAAGCGCAGCAGAGCCCCAGAAAAGCAAGAAATACTCAAAACTAGGGGGTGTAGGGACACTGCAGGAAGAGGGCCCTTCGCAAAGGGGGAGGGGCTGGCAGAAAGCAGAGCTGGGACAGTGGTGGTGCCTGTACAAGAAGCTTCTCCAGAAAAAGCAGGTGGAGTCTCATCTGGAAAGTGGGACAGTAACAGGGCACAGGCCATGAGAGTACCATGTTCAGAAGCCCAAGCTCGTGGGAGGGTGGAAGCATATTTACTGATGTGGAAAGAAGTGTTTTCAGTCACCGTAATTCCAGTTTGGCATCTGGCTGAGGAAGGCTGCACTGTCACCACCGTAACAGCTGGGGTGCAGTTGGGCTGGAGGACACTGTAAAAGCAGGCCATGCTTCTCCTACCATAAGGCCTACTTCTGGTTGTAGGGTAGGTAATTTCCATACACAGGGGGAATCTCTCTGCAGCGGAAAAGAGATGAGGCACCACCACTCAAGCTGCTTTTTTTTTCAGGTTTGAGAAAAACCCAGAGGGATCTCCCACCCTGAGCTAGAAAAGGCAGAGTGGCCCCAAGCCCTCCCACCAGCACAGCAGAGAAGGTTTTGAGCACGTGGCTGTTTGGAATTTTTTTTTAATAAAATGGATTTTTTTTTTCAAATATTTGTAACTGAAAAAATAATTCAATTTAAAGATCCATTCTCTCCCCCGTTAACTTGTCACTTTTATCCTTTTCCAGTTGAATACTTGCTCTGGATCCGATGCCCCAGCACCATCTGTCGCTGATGGTGCTGATCACCCCTCGCCGTTTGCTGCATAGTGGAAGGGAGAGTGCGTGCTAGTCAAATACACATTACAAACAAGTAGTGGTTACAGCAGAAAGATTCAGGATTACATTCAAGGTAGAGGCAGAACATCAGACTTTGTTTTTGCCAATGGGTACAAAAATGGATGTCCAGGGGAATACCTCTTCCAACAAAGAACTATTGAACTATTATTCAAACAAATAATAGTAAGGAAAGCAGAGAACTGGGCTAGCCTGCTCTGGGCACTGCTTGTGGAAAAGACTTTCTAATATTTCCTGGGATGAGGCACCATCTTCCCTGCTACCCCCAGGCACAGAGTTATCACTTGTTCTCCCGGTCGAAGTCCCTGTGCAGAGGGGCTCTGGCAGGTTAGCTCAGTTCCTCAGGAGGTGAGGCTCATGGTTATGTAGTCTCTGGGCTCTTTGAGGGCCAATTTCAAGTATGTTGGGCAAATTTAATATTACTTAATTCCTACAAAGTTTCATAAATGAAGATGGGTGGGTAAAGGTGAAAGGGAGGAGCTGTGAGCTCAGCCTTTCACCAGCAACCCTGGGGAAGGGCTAAATCAGGAACTGGCATTGTCATCTCTCTGCCAACAGACTGGGGTGCCTGGCCCAGTGTGAGGAACCATGGCTGGGTCAGGCCAGGACTGCAGCTGGAGTGCTCCCACCTTTGTCTAGGAGCTCATTGCACTTTGCTAATTTAATTCTTTATTTACTGATTGCAGCTTTGTAATTATTTGTACAAAAGAATTCACACAGCTGGTTTTTGTGGGGGCTACTGCTCAGTGTGGGCTAAAGATGCTGATTTTTGCTTCAGTTTGACAAACAAGCAGCCTCACTTTTTCCTCTTAGCATTTGAAAGCTACTCTCACCTCCCCACATACTTTCCTCCTAAGAAACCACTTGTCTCCTGTGCCCACCTGGTCCCACAGGTGGGAAGCTGCCCTGGCCGGGTGGGGGCTGGTGGGAGCTCTGTAAGGCAATTGCTAATGCACTCACTGCTCCCAGTTTGCTTGGCACAACCACCACAATGGAGCAGGGCTGCAATGGGAGGGAAGTGTGGGAGGGTTTTTGGGGGGGGGGGGGGAGAGGATGTCGACCAGTCCCCGTTGCCTTGATTTTTATTTTTTTTTAGGATGTGACACTGTAGCTTGGGCAACAGAAAGAAGGTTGCAGGGGTGGCATCCTCTCCAACATGGACACTGAGGGAGGCAGGTAAGGGAGGCTCTGACTTGCTTACAGCTGGGGGGGAGAGGGGAGAGAAGGAGGGGGGCAGAAAGGAAGGAAGCTGCCAGCAGGCTCTCCCTGCAAATGATTAAGAAACTGTCTCCCCATGCAGTGAACAAGCAAATAGGGCTCAGGAAAGCAGGAATTTCTCCCAGCTGCAAAATCTGCATGACCTCACCTGGCTGCCAGTTTAGTGGCTCATAGAGAGGACATCCCACAGGGCTGGCATCAACCTGCCCCACCACAATGCAGAGGGACCTGCAGCCCTGCAGCAGGGCCTCCCCCAGAGAAGACTGCCAGGTACCAAAGGGACAGGGGAGCAACATGTGCATACCCATAGCTACCCCCTCCCCAGCAGGTAGCACTGCAGCCCAGCGCAGGGGAAAGAGGCAGACAGCATCCTCAAGGAGGTATTAAAAAGGATGGCAGTTTATCCTTACGTTGCCTGAGCAGGGTCAGCACCTTAGTCCGCACAGCTTCAAAAGCCACCGCCTCCCTCAGCCTGAGCAGCCCCGACCCAGCTTGGGGCCAAAGCAGGGACAGCTGTGCAGCGAGGGGCCTGGTAAATACGGTGGGGAGTTACGAGGCACACACACAGGAATTTAAAACGGCACAAGAGAGTGCCACAGGCCTGGCTTTCCAGCACAGGGAATATCATCATCATTGGCTCTGGGGGCTTGGGGTCCTCATCTGCCCACTCATCAGTCAGCAGCTACGCTAAGGCACCAGCCCGGGGCCCTACACGGCAGCAGAGACTGGGCTGCAGCTCAAGGTAAGCAGCCATCTGCTTTTGCCTTTTAACCCTGTGGGCCTGTA
>NW_010335696.1:15066-15398 GCF_000700745.2 Antrostomus carolinensis
CAGAGCTCAGCTGCCCACTGCTTTTGCTTTCAGGCTCCCACGTCTCCCCAGAAAAGGGCCCCCACAGTCGCACTACTGAGCCAGGACCTGTGTTGTGCCACCCAAGGCCCAGCCTGCAGTGCCACCTCCCATTCCTGGTCTGACGTCCCCAGCTGCTGCTTTCCACGGGGCACCTGCTACAGGGAGGTGACACCACAGCCGAAGGCAGGAGCCAGCCTGTGTGTGGCTCCCAATGATCTGGTGCTCATTGCCCGCTGTGCCCCTCACACACTTCCCAGCACACACAACTCTCTTGTCCCTAACCCCCACCACAGGCTGACTAACTGCCCTGT